>NW_010545575.1:0-231 GCF_000687285.1 Phaethon lepturus
TTTCAGCCGAGTGGAGACCATGGCTGGGCCTATTCTGGAAGGCTGATGACAACTTGTCAAGAGAGCCTCTAGTGCCGGGGGGAACTGCGCCCCGGCCGCACGCCTTCCCTGCACGCCCTGCCCGCGCAAACTGATGTGCCACGTCCTTCTGACGCACCACGTCCTGTTTGCCTGCCCTGTTTGCCGTGCTCCGGATCGCTTGCGCTCCCTGGGACTGCTCTTGTACGTGAT
>NW_010545575.1:1065-1435 GCF_000687285.1 Phaethon lepturus
GGCTCTTCTTACGGCACATGGGGCCCGCCTGCTCCTGCGCCTTTAAGATTTTATTCTTGAAGAGAGTCCAGCCTTCCTGGACCCTTTTCCCCTTCAAGATGTCTCCCCAGGGACTCTCTCAACCAGTGACCTGAACAGGCTGAAGTCTGCCCTCCGGAAGTCCATGGTAGCGGTTTTGCTGACCCCTCTCCTTACTTCACTAAGAATTGAGAATTCTATCATTTCATGGTTTCTAAGCCCAAGACAGCCTCCAACCACCACATCTCCCACCAGTCCTTCTCTGTTTGTAAACAGCACATCAAGCCCGCTGGTAGGCTCAGTTACCAGCTGTGTCAGGATGTTCTCTTCCACACACTCCAGGAATCTCCTA
>NW_010545576.1:0-285 GCF_000687285.1 Phaethon lepturus
GCGGTGCGGGATTAGGGGCCCCGGCAGGCCTCTGCCATCCCCCCGCGTCGGCCCGGCAAACGCAGGCCGGGGCTTTGCTGCTCGGAATGGGTGGGTGTTTTGGGAACGGGGGTTACCGCGATTGCAGCCTAAGCCTTCCTCTCCTAAGAAAAGCCGTCCTTCGGCTTTGCTCCCCCTGGAGCTGGCGGTCTGTCCGTCTCTGCGCCGGCCATGAGCACGTGTTAGCCCCGGCGTTGCTGGGGTGCCGGCCTGCTGTGACCTTGGGAAGCGGAGTTACGGCTTTGC
>NW_010545576.1:303-11798 GCF_000687285.1 Phaethon lepturus
TTGCCTTCGCCGGCTCTTGCAAGGAGCAGTGCTACCTTGTAGGATTATCTACGTAGTGCTTGAAGAATGCATCAGCAGAGAATAACATCTGGGGCTGTGGGGTGGAGGACTCTGCGGGACCTGTTACGCTAAGTGACGCTTCTGTGCGTCCAGGTTTGAGGCTTGGATTTGCTTTGGAATTAACAGAGCTGTTGCCTTGCTGTATCTACAGGCAGTTTTTAATCAGCTAGTGGTACTACAAATAGGAAAAAAATAGGGGGGAAGGTGTGTACATATATAATATGGGTGTAGTTTTGACTAAGTTTTATATCTTCTGAAAGTGCTCTTATGGATCAGGAAAGTAAACTTCCTTGGCTCTTAAAACGTTCATGTTTTTATAGGCATTTATTGTTTTTCCTTCTGCTGCCAGGCTTTCAGTGGATATCTGTGGGTGATTTGGCATGTGCTCCCGTTGGGGACTGGCACAAGTTGATAAGCGCTCAGCATGATGCAAGCAGTGTACGTTTTACTGAATACAGGCAATTGTTGCTCTCTAGTAATTCCCTTCATTCAGAGGCTGTGTCGTTGATCTTTTCTTCCTCTAAATGAGAAGCAAAACTGCGGAGTGCTCTGTGAACACTAATGAGGTAATGAAGTGTAACTTGGTGATGGAGCCTCTGTTTTGAAATAACACCTAGCATACTATGCTGTCAGTAGTGAAATGATTCAAATCTGTAACCACAAGTTGGAAGTAGCATGTATTAGTGCCATTATTACAAGAGTAGTGATTTTTTTTTTTTAACCAATTATGTTCAGATTCATGCAGCACATCTTAAACGTATTGGACATGTGAAGTTACTGAGTGACAATATTTGGCCTACTGTTGTTTTTTTAAGCCTCAGGAATAACAAATCTCTTTAGACACAGGCTTTTTTAAAGCCTTGCTTGTATGTAAGTGTCTGTGCTTGTAACAAAAGTTGTAAAAAGGGGGTAGTTCATACAGGGTGTTTTTTTTAATTATTCTTTTAATGTAGCCTACTGGGAATTATGTTTCCCATTCATATGACTCCAAAATATATTTTGGAAGGCAACAGGCTTCAAAAGAAGCATTACAGTAGGTAGAAGAGTGAAAAACGTTCTGCTAACTGATGTGCTGTGCTTGAAGACAGGCTTACAAGTCAGTGAGGGGCTGATTCATGTGTGTATGTGTGGGTTTTTTAAGACTTGTGCAACTTTTTTGACAGCACCATCAGCCAAGTGTCTTGCTCAGCAACATGGTTCTGAAACAGTGGGAGCAATTTGGCTCAGTGATTTTTTTACTCCAAGTAAGCAAGCTTGTTTTAACTGCTCGCCCACTGAAAGTACCTTGCTGCAAACTTGAGAACTGAATTCATTTGAATGTTTTGTTTGAAAGTGTCATGTTTGTATTTCTGCTTTCCAGCTGCCTTCCTGAGACATGAGGTATAATTCTTACTTATAATATGCTGGGGGGGGTGGGTCTTGCACTGGGAACATGACAGCCAGACACAATTCTAGATGTTCATATTCATTCCTTTTCTACTCATATCTTCTGAGAGTCACATATAAATACCTGATGTGCCTGTATCATCATGAATACAATTTTCTTAGCTGCCGTTCACCATGAGAAGAACTCTTTTTTGTTTTGCTTTATAGGTGGGCAGCTGAGACGGGGGGAAGTATTCCTGCCAGTAGCTTAAACACCTGATATAGACTATGCTTCTATAATCAGTAGAAAGGTAATGCTCAACCCTGTTCCCTGGAGGCACTCTTTGCTTTCATTTGGAGAGATCCAGGGTTACTGGAAGCTGGAAAGCACAAGTAATCTTGAAGCTAGGCAGTGATACTCCAGAGGACCTACCTAATGCAGCAAAACTAGTCAGTCAGAATACAAATATGCTACGTCTTAGCCCAAGGGACAAGCATTTTCTGTCTCTAAATGGTTTAGAACAAGCTAAATGGAAGAGTGGAAGTGAAAGCATTCACATGATGCTTTTGCCTGTCAAAGTTATTGTTGTAAATCCTGTATGCTTCATCTTTCTCTTCCCTCAGGAGACAAGTATCTCAACACCTGCCAGGAAACTGCAGTTACTCTGAAGTAACTGATAAATAAGTGTGAAGCATGAGGATCAACTCTGCTATTCAGGCTGCTATTGACCTCACAGCAGGAGCTGCAGGTAATGTTGGAGAGAACCTAGTTGTACAAAACAAGGGGGACAGTTTTAATACCTTTGACAAATGTAAAAGCACTTCCCCATTGCCATAAAAAGCCTTGCCTTCTATATTTTAAGGATATGGAAGTGAAGCAGCTGACCTCAGCCCATGTTGTAACTGCATCACTATTGCTCCTCCCTGGTGAAACACCTGCCAAACAGTGAAGGTGTAACCCTTATTTCAGAATAACCTTTCAGGAGAAGGTTTAAGTGACAGTTCTCATGCTTACATGAGTTTAAGAATCAGTCACAAGTAGAGTTTTGGAATGAACTCGGCGTGTGAGAGGTTGAGGCACTGCTTTTGTCGCAGGTACCCTCTCTAACTGAAACGGGCAAGAGACTCTCTGAAAGGTTATTGGCTCAGACAGCATCCCAGTGTAGATCTTTAAAAGCTGGGGAACTCAGTAGTAGGACTGATGGTCATGAATTCACTTAACTAACTTCCGCTTTGGTCTAGCCTGTGCTATAAAGTTTTGCTGGACTAGTTGTGACAGTCACAAATGTAGAAACAGTTGCATTGTCTCATTGATACTACTGTGAATCAGTTGTTAACTCTACCAGGGAAGAGGGGTCTTTTTGACCTTTCTAAGCTTCATCTGTGGTTAAAAAAAGCTATTGTAGAAGTACTGGAAAAGCTTTTGTCATGAGGGCAGGCCTAGCCATGGAGATACTAGTTTCCGATGGAAGCTTACGTGATGTCTAGAACAGATAACAAACATTGGGCTTTAATAGTTAATTTGGCAATGTTCATACAGAGAAGGTGGAAGGAAAGATTTATTTATTGTACTGTTGTAATCAGTTTAAACATTTTAACCAATGTTAAAATAGCCCATACAATAGCTATTACAGTCAGTCATTTTATGACTGTGTTAATGCTGTGGATATGACAGTATTAATGGTGTTAAGTGCATTCAAGGTAGTTACTTGAGGTCATTTGTCAGAGTGGAGTTACCCCTAGTGCAGTGAGAAAGCAAGGGGTTACATGGGTCCCATGTGTCATCTTCAGAAAGCATTTGGTCTGCCACCACATTTTGCACAGTGAATACCTGCGTTGTTAGCCTTTGCAAAATAAGTCATTGATGAGACAACACCCTGTTCCCCTGCAAGGGAAGAGAAGTGATTCTGCTATTTTTCCTTCATAGCTTTAGAAAAATCTGTTTCGGTTAGTCTGTTTATTCTCTCTGGCTTTTGGGTCTCTTATAAAGAATAGCTATTATATCTGCTCTATTTCACAATGTAGCAACTTAATATCTGCACAGTTCTTTACAGTTTTGCAGGTGTTCCCAGGCGCTTAAATGCAGGAGATCTGATGCTTTCTTTCCCGGTACTTCAGTTTATGAATGCTGCTGTTAACATTCCAGGGAAGTAGAGCACACTGGCTTGGGAAGGTATCTTTCAGAGATGAAGCCTGGCATGTCTTATCTAGGCTGCTACAAGAGCTGGAAACTAACATTAGTTTAGAAATCCATTGCTTGGTGGTACTGTTCCATGCTCCCATTCAGGCTAACAGGGTATGCAGTTGAGGTTTGCCTGATTTTTTTGGCAGTAGAGCTTAAAGGATCTTAGAAGTAATTATGCTGTTTTCTTCTCTTATATAGTTCTCCTTCCTTCAGATAAGATGAAGGAATTCAGACATTCATTTCAACATGACTTCAGTAATCCTAAATCACTGTTCTTGTTCTTTTTCTTTGCTACTTCTGTTGTAATAGTTTCACTGGTCCTTTAATACTTATTTTCCATATTCTTTCCACATAATTGCTTTATATTGCCTGTGTTCATTGGGAGTGACTCTGTGTTGCATACGTCTCTGCACCCTTTAGAAAGAAGTGTTTAACTAGGCAAACAGCTGGTTCCTCCAGCAAATGCATAACCTGGTTTTACCTTCCTCTCCAGATACAGTCCTGACTATCTGATAATTAATGACATATGAGGCAAGTAAATTCTGAACAAGAATAATGAAGTCATTTAGCTGCCTGTGGGTTATAGTCCTTTGCCTAGGATCTGAGCAACCTCCAGTCACTTCTCTGATAAAGTTGGACTCTCTTCCCCACCGTTCCCACGTTCTTATATTAAGACCACATTTGCCTAAACGTTCAAGCAGGGCTGACTTTTTTTTGCTTTTCTTGGGTTTTTTCATTTTGTTGGGTTTTTTTAGACTCTTTACTGCTGGCTGGAAGAATTATCATTTTCTTTAATATTTTAGATATTAACTGGGATTCTTGGTCTTTACCTTGAGGCTTATAAAGTTAATTGCTGTACTGTACTGGGCTGCTTGTGCCACCTCCAATGACAGTGTAAGGAGAGGCTTTCTCTGTTTGGAACATCCATTCACAGTCAACTCCCAGTTTTTCCAGCTTTGCATTCCCAAGACCATTCCTGGTTTTCCTGGGATTCCAACAGCCATTATTTTACCACATGTGGATGTTTTAGGTCTACCTTTACATAGGAACCTAGCATTTGTCCTGTAGATTAATCTACCTGACTTGCCTCCAAGTAGCATTGTCTGAGCCTTTCCAGCTCTTCTTTTCATCTGACGCTTACATGGGTATTACTGGTCTGAGCCAGCTACTTCTCTCCTTGGTTATCCCTACCAGAGCAGGAAGCTCTTCATCCTTCCTTGCATGATTTCCTGTAAAGCTTTTAATGATCAGTCTGGTTGAAAATGAGGTTTTATGGGAGCTAGGATCTTGAGTTCCTCTTAAAGGCATGAAGTATCTCTTTGCCGAGGAGCAACAACAGTGTAACACAAATGTGTTTGCAAAGAGTAAAATCAATTGAAAATAACCCCAGTTAAACAAACACTTGTTTACTCTTCTCCCCACTTAGGAGAAAAATAACAAATCTTAATTGGATTCACACATTTGTTTCTCTTCAGTTTCTTCACATTATCTGCATTTACAGATAATTATTTCTGTTTCATAGGTGAAAAAACCTATGTTAACTTGCCCTCTTTAAGGTATACGCGTGTCAACTGTGCTTTGGTTAAAGGTCAGCTTCTGTTTTAGGCTGGTTCTTCTCTCTTGCTAAATAAGCAAAACCATAAAGCCTATATAAGGAATGCCTATCATATGCTTCCTGTTAGGTATTGGCTTCTGATAGATTGCTGTCTGTACACTGGTATTTCTTACTGAAAAAGTGTAATGTTGGCTCTTTCTGCAGACTACTGGATTGAATTAGATCTTGTGGAAGAACATTACACTGTAGGCAGAGTGGTTATGGATGACACTTATGGAAATACCTCACAAGTTTTCAGGGTATTGACCTTGCAGTTCAGTTTGGAAAAGATAACATGTTGAGAAACTTTGCCCTTTTGCCCTTTTTCAGCTTGTACTGGATGCTTTCTTCCACTATGTGGGAATAAATGTACATAAGAATCATCTGGAGTTTTGAAGTAAAGGACTTCAGTCTTTGGTTATCAATTTATAATGTGTCATCAGTTTTAGCAGTCTCTCAGCAGTGTTCCTCTTGTCCTGGAGGAATCTTTGTCTCACTTGATTACAAATCTTTCAGTTTTTTGTTATTATTGGAACATAAAATCAGATGGCTTCTGAACCATTGCATTAATGAGCAAGGGAAAATGTTGCTGAACTCATTAACACAAGTGACTTGATTGCAGAACAATACCTCTAATTCTGTACCCATTTATGTAAGTGAACAGATTCATTTAGATGCTTCCATTTAGTAAGGTAAAGAAATGTTTAATGAGAATCAAGCTGTTACTGCTCTTATGCCTGACTTTTTTTTCTTTAGGTAACTAAATTCACACACTGACAATTGATGCCATTGTGCTAAAATCAGTGCACTTGTCCTTTTCCTGTGGAGAATTAACTCATCTTTGCTTTCTGCATGATTTTCCTAATAGTGCTGTTTGTGTATAGGTGTTCTAGTTGTGATAACCTTCAGCCACTCTCTTCCACTGCCTGCTTAGGTGGGACAGCATGTGTGGTGACTGGCCAGCCCTTTGACACCGCAAAGGTGAAGATGCAGACCTTCCCTGACATGTACAAAGGAATTGTTGACTGTTTTGTGAAAACCTATAAGCAAGTGGGGTTTCGAGGCTTCTACAAGGGAACCACACCAGCGCTTGTAGCCAACATCGCAGAGAACTCTGTTCTGTTCATGTGCTATGGATTTTGCCAACAAGTTGTGAGAAGAATTGTTGGAGTAGACAGGAAAACAAAGCTCAGGTTAGTGATATAAGCCTGTTTTGTATTTTAAAATAAACAAAAAATCATGCAACTGCTACTTGCAAATATGTATTGTCAGAGTGCAACAGATGTCCCAGGCCCCTCTCTGCTTAGTATACAGTGTAGTAAGTTTTGGAATATAGACCTTTGTGCTAGGATATGGTGTCTAACTGCAACAGAGCCATCTACTTGTCACCGCAGCTGGCTGGTTTAGATAATCACAACTTACGTGGAACATTCAAGACCTGGAATGTTCTTACCAAAGGGACTGAGCATTGCAACACCTGAAAGTTTGTATTCCCTTCATCTCCAGGTTCTGATTTTGCAGGGGAGGTAGTGGTTCTCCTTGCAGGGAGGCATGCTAAGGGGGAAGGACACTTTTCTAACATTGCCTTGCTTTTAAAAATGTAGTTATTTAAGTTTCAAAAGCTTGAATATAATGGTGATAAGACCAAAAGCCAGTGTTGTCTACAGCATTGGCAATAAGCAGTTGCCTAAAGAATGACAAAGAAGAGAAGGAAGTGTTTAATACTTACTGAGTCCTCTGCCAGGCTGTATTCTTAGTTCAGAAGATTTTGTGATCGTGGTGTGATGCAGTCAGTGACTGTGGATCTCTTTTGAAGCACTTGTCCAGTCTCCTCTTGAATTCTTGTTAAGTTACTTGCATCTGCATTACATATTGGTAGGAAGTTCTGCAGGTGATAGTCATCAATTCTGTAACTGGAAGAGGCAGTTGATCCTTAGCGACTGCTTCCATGCTACCTGGGATTTTGTAGACTTCTACCCATTGCCTCAGGCTCCTCTTCCTCATCTGAGTCTTTTACTAGATGGAAGGATCCCAGCCCTCCTAGTCAGTGAGCACTCTGAGGCTGTTCGTTTAGCTGTCCTTGCTGTCTTTCTTTGAAACTCTTGTAATTCTAATGTGTCTGGGTTTTTGGCTTCTGAGACCAGAGCTGCGCAGAGGATTCAGGGTGTGAACAAGTGATAGATTTATGCACTGTCATAATGATCCTAATCTTTTTCTAGCTAGGATGGCTTTTCTCCAGGTGCATCACTTCAGAGCTGTCAGTGGTCCAGCAGTCTGTGTGCCTCACTATTATGCATTCACAGAATAATTAAGGTTGGAAAAGACCTTTAAGATCATCTACTCCAACCATCAACCCAACACCACCATGCCCACTAAACCATGTCCTGAAGTGCCACGTCCACACGTTTTTTGAACACTTCCAGTGATGGTGACTCCACCACCTCCCTGGGCAGGCTGTTCCAATGCTTGATCACTCTCTCAGTAAAGACATTTTTCCTAATATCCAATCTAAACCTCCCCTGATGCAACTTGAGGCTGTTTCCTCTCATCCTATTGCTAGTTACTTGGGAGAAGAGGCCAACCCCCAGCTCGCCACAGCCCCCTTTCAGGTAGTTGTAGAGAGCGATAAGGTCTCCCCTCAGCCTCCTCTTCTCCAAACTGAACCAACCCCAGTTCCCTCAGCCGCTCCTCATAAGACCTCCAGACCCTTCACCAGCTTTGTTGCCCTTCTCTGGGCATGCTCCAGCACCTCAACGTCCTTCTTGTAGTGAGGGGCCCAAAACTGAACACAGTATTTGAGATGCAATCTCATCAGTGCTGAATACAGAGACATGATCACTTCCCTACTCCTGCTGGCCATGCTATTTGTGATACAAGCTAGGATGCTGTTGGCCACCTTGGCCACCTGGGCACACTGCTGGCTTATATTAAGCTGGCTGTCAGCCAGCACCTCCAGGTTACATTTCTCAAGGTATGTCTTCTGTGCAGCACTGAGAGTAGTTCCACCTCCATCCTTGTGCTGCCCCATAGTGTGTAAAAGACTCCTCATACTGTCCTAACTCCATTCATTCAAAGGGTGATGCAGGGTTAACAACATTCAGCTTTTGATTAATAGCTTGTTCTGACTCGGTCACACCTGTCTCCAAATGGAAGTAGCTGGGGAGGTCATGATTCTGCATTTGAGATCTCTGACATGACACAAGTAGCTGCCGGAGTGCAAGATGAGTATCTGAAGGTGGCATTAAGTGAGATGTTGTCCTGTCACATGTAAAGATGTGCTGTATCTTAAGACTGAGGCCTGCTATGAGGGAATATGAGGTGATGAAGAAACAAATTATATTAATTGCTGTCACTGTTTTCTGGCAGTTGAGAGCTGTCAGCTGAGACAGAAGTGTTTCCAACCTTTTTTTACTGCTTTTTTAGATCAGGGAGTTTCTGCTTGTTCAGACCCTTTATCTTTTCCTACCTACTAAAATGTAGAGGATAGGCCTACTAACAGCATGCTTCGCTTCTTAACCATCTTTTGTGATCCTCCTAGGGGGTACACCACAGACTTGCAGAAGTCCTAGGATCAGCTCTTCAAGTGACAGAGACAGCATGTTTATGGTGTATGTAGGGGAGGTAACGCAGGAAACTTTCAAACAGTATGCATAGGTGTACTACTCCTCATCTTTGGAGCAGGATACATAGTGGATATGTAATTTGAATATGTAACAACAGCAAGTGCCTCTGACTTCTCACCCTTCTTCTTTTGGTCAAATACTGGTACTTTTCAGATCCAGGACAGCTGTTTAATACATTGTTGATTGAAGAGCAGATGGTGTGACTGCATGGCTGTGCTAGGACAAAACACTAAAAGATTTAAGTTTACTTGAAAGGCTTCTCCCTTGGTGTTGCTCCCTTGATCTCTTCATCTGGATTGTTGTGGGAGCATCTTAGGAGGTGCATGTATAAGAGAATTGTATTGACATGGTCTGCGGTGCCCTGAGTACATGTGGATTGTTCAGGATGTCTCCACTTGCTCTTACTGTGGAAGAGTCAAGAAGCCTTTGTAGTGTGCTGTAGGAGAGGGAAGAAACCCTGATGAGGTGGCTAATCTCCAGACATGACAAGTAAAGAACTGTAGTTACCTTCATTGCCTCTGCTGTTTAAAAACTGTCATAACTGTCTTAGCCTGAAGAAGAAGATGTACCAAACCACAAACTGAGGTGAACCTGACTGTTTTTCTCACCCATACATAAGCAATTGCTTCTCACTTTCTCAATATTTTTTTAATGTTTGGGATTTCTCAAAACCAGTTATAACAGTCTGGTTTTGCTTTAAGTTACCCTTTCAGTTATATCTTGAAACGGCTTGGAAATAAGCTTGCCTAGCCTGCTTCTGTTTAGGGATAGCCGGGTCAGTGTGTGAAGCCTTGCAAAACAGCTAGAAGGAGAGTGATGAAACAACACTTTTTCCAGTTAAAGAAATACATGCCACTGACACATGAGTCAAAAAGAAAACCAACGGAGAGAGAAATGCTAAACTCCATTTAATTTTTAACATCCATTTAGTACAACCAAACTGATTTCATTCCATGCCAAAGTCTAAACTGAGACAACCAAATGGAAAGAGAAGCGCTGAATTCCGTTTATCTTTAAATGCCCGCTTAGTCAAACCAAACTGATTTCATTCTGTGCCAAAGTCTAAACTGAGAGAACTATTATCCTTGTTTACCTCAGTTTGATTTAGTGTGTGACTATTCATCTTCAGCAGGTTATTTTCTTTGAAAAAACAAGATAAATGCCTTTTATAGAAGCAGCAGCAATGTAAGAGTAGAGGATTCTTGCTCCTGTGATGTGTGATCAAAACTCTCCCATCCAGAAAAAATACTGAATTAGGCATTTTGAGCTCAGCAAGAACTTGAAGGGGATTCAAGGCTTATCACTTCTGCAGTGAGATTCACTATGTTAAAGACTAAAGCCTAAACAGTGGGTCTAGTTGAATTTTTCTATGTAGAATTAAGCATCAACAGGCAAAAGTAGAAAACATCTGAATTATGGTTAAATCTAGTCCTTTATGTACATGTGTGAGAATTCTTTTCATCTGATAGCATCTGTGTGTTTTTTCCTCCTGAAGGAGGAATGATCCTGTGCACCCTTTAGTGCATAGTTAGAAGGTGCCTCTTCCATATTTTCTTATCCTAATTCTTCAATGTGTAACCTTATTGTCTTGCTCTAGCTCATACCTTACTGACTGCAGGGCTCAGCCACATACTGGATTTTTTTAACTCTGTCTTGAGCTTTAGTGGGTTGCATTTCAGATCCTTGTTATGCCAAGCTTTGTGTGCTGCAAGAGGGTTGTGCAGTCAGTGTTGCCATTTCTTATTTACTGTATATTATTCAGTTGCTGCTCTGTAGGCAGTTACTGATTTCTTCCACTTTGACAGCTTTTGTCACTGCCATATCGGAGTATGTCACGAGCTTTGCTTCATGTCACAGCTTTACTTCTGTGATGCTTCTGTAAGGTGAAAAGTTGTAGCTTTAACCTCTGATACTATAGATGTATAAAACTGCTGGACGCGGGGCAAACACCTCCTTTGTATGGGAAGAATTTCTGTGCAGCAGCGAGGTCAGTCTCAGCTGTGCTGACTCGCCAGGTTCTGAAAGAGAGAAACTCCATTTGTTCTGTGCTATTGTGCAGCTTCTGTCCAACACACCAGTGTCTGTAGGAGCCAGTTTAATGTGTATCATAAAGCAGTACGATCCTGGATTCCCAGTTTTGGGAATATTGTGAGTCAGCGCAGGTTACAGTGCTGTCTTGTTCAGTGGTATGGTTCATGTTTGTCTGTGCCATCTCTGACCCACATGGTTGCATTCACGGCAGCACATCCATAGAAAGATTATAGTCATCCATTGTGCCTTGGTTTCAGACTTCTAGTATCTTCCACTGAAGACCTGTATTAATACTGGTAAGGTGAATTTGAAAACAGTGACATCTACATGAGGTGATTATTGCTCCTGTTCTCTTTGAGAAAGTAGCTAGTACCCAAAAGTTGCCCAGTGAAACAAGTCTATGGAAATCTTTATAAAAGCCAAAAAAGGGGAAGATTTTACAGTGTTTGTTCTGCTACAATCACCGAAGTATAGCAAAAAGGGTAAAGGTTGCAATATATCTTCTCAGGTGTCAAAATGATGTATTTGATTTGTATATGAAGATAGGATGAGCTAGGTTTTTCATCTCCCTAGTTCAAGTAACTGTCCTTTCCCCTTGAAACTCTTTCCACCCAAGCCTCTATGTCAGGTTTTCTCA
>NW_010545576.1:11829-26939 GCF_000687285.1 Phaethon lepturus
CCTCTTTCCCCCCAAGACTCTATGTCAGTTTTTCTTGAGGATATTTAGAGTACAGGTTCAGGAAGCTGACTGGTGGTGCAGTGGCTCCACTGCACTAAAGGTCAGTGCCCAAATACCTTCTGCAGTTTCTCCTTTGCAGTGATCTGCAGAACGCTGCTGCAGGCTCCTTCGCCTCTGCCTTTGCCACCCTTGTCCTCTGTCCCACAGAACTGGTGAAGTGCCGGCTGCAGGCCATGCATGAAATGCAGTTGTCAGGAAAGATAATCCAGGGACACAAGTAAGTATACACCCTGCCCAGTATCTCTGAAACCCTTTAATGTGTATTTATTATTTTTAATTCTCTATTGCCTCAGTGTCACATTTGTAGCGCACTGTTAACCAGAGAAGAGTTGTGGCTGGGAGGGTCACAGCCTGGAAATCTTTCAGGTACTAGTAAAGCTGGATGCCAGTGAAGGGCTCCCAGCAGGATCTTGTTCTAAGTCTTACTTGAATTCTGTTGTCTACACAACGGGTCTAACCCTTAACTGTCGCTGCAGTTGCCTGTTGTTATGTAACCTTCTCATCATCTGGCTATTAAATATCACTAACTGGATTAACCTCTCTATCAGTACAGTTTGGTCAGTAGTGAAGGGTGTTATTCAAAAGGATGGTCCCCTTGGATTTTACCGTGGCCTGTCAAGCACTTTGCTGCGGGAAGTCCCAGGCTATTTCTTCTTCTTTGGAGGGTATGAACTGAGCCGGACATTCTTTGCCTCTGGGAGATCAAAAGATGAATTAGGTATGGTGCCTCTTCTTCCAGGTAGATTTTAGCATGCTGTCTTGGGGGACGAAAGGCGGGGGGGAGCATATTTTCCCTGAAAATAGACTAATGATGCACACCAGTTGTAAAATACATGTGAAATGAAGGAAACTGGACATACAAATATGGAGGTCTGCATTTTGTGTATATACAGTAATCAATTATTGAAATGACCACTTTCCAATGGAGCAAGACATAAATGGAGAATAAATACAGTGAGCTAACTGTAATACTACAAAACTACTTAAAGAGCTGAACCTATAGGGTAACACAACTCTGAACTATTTAATTTCAGCATCCATTTAGTGATTTTGAATTCTTTAGCTGTGTTCTCTTGAACAGTGTGTTCAAGTGTATGCTGAAATATATGCTGACCATTAGATGTAATTACAGTGATAGTAAGAGAACACTGAGATTGAAAATTAGACATGAAAAAATGATGAGATGCCAGAATAAGGATTGCGTGTCTCCTATTAAAAGACTGAATAGTAATACTTTGTCTTGCTGGGAGTTAGGATTTCAGCTGCATGCATTCTGGTCTCTGTTGTTGCAAAATGTTTATAAACATCTGCTTTGAAACACAAAATCAGGTTGCATCATGAAAAATGACTGATCACAAAGTAACTTCACTGTACCAAATAAATCTCTAAATAGGTGGTTAGTGATACTATGTGATATTACTCTAAAACATTTCATAGTTAGCCACGGAAAGTGATTACAAGTGTAAAAGGAGTGGAGTTAATTCAGTTAATACTGTCAAAACAGAATTCCAAGTTAAGCTTTTTTAGCATGGCCAATAATCTAAGAGGCAATCCTTATAACCTTTGAGCTTCTGGTTAGACTTGTGACTTACCAGTGGCTTAAAATTAACTTAAAGATTTGTGAGGGAGCACAAACTGCTCTTTTGTCATAAGCAGGTTCCTCTGTTCTCTTTGACTCTTGTAGATAAATTAATGTGATATTTATATTGGTGAATATGTTGTGGTGTGCATGAAAGCTTATTTCTTAACTTTAGGTCCCATTCCATTGCTACTAAGTGGAGGGTTTGGAGGCAGCTGTCTGTGGATTGCTGTGTATCCTGTGGACTGTGTCAAATCTAGAATTCAGGTTCTTTCAATGGCTGGAAAACAGACAGGCTTTATGGGAACATTTGTAACTGTTGTGAGAACTGAAGGTGAGTATGCAGTGTATCAACTGAATCTGTAGGGCTGCAGATTGAAATCTGTACCTTGCAATACCAAAAATTGCTTAAGAAATCTAGTCCACTGATAATGTGTTAGACAATAACTGTTTCTAACAAACAGAAGTATCAAAGCTTCATGTAGTCTGGAAAGCTTGGAATCTAGAAATTGAGACCTACTCCATCTGCCATGCCTCTTGGTTGAGGAGATAATTCACTTAAAGCTAGCAAAAGCTCATATGCACTAAAAGCAGATAAAGGAGTGAGCTCCCAAACCCATATGTGAAAATTGAAGGAACTGGTTAAGTTCAGTACGGAATTTTTCTTCACCTCTAGAAGTTAAGGTATGGCTGACTGAGGGCTGGTTGATAAATCAATCCTATCTAGCCTGGCAACTTAGGGCATCTACCTCCATGTCTCATCTCTGGAAAGGGCCTGCGCCATGCACTTCAGAAGATGATGTAAGAATGTACATGGTGGCAGATACGAATCCTGGCCCTGTTGTTAGGGAAGATACTCATCAGAGCAGGAGTCTGACAGCTCAACATAGTCCTGCTGTTCTTTCTGTCCCCTTGCCAGCAGTGGTACAGCTGCTGTGAACTGTATCCTCAGGTGACCAAGGTAGCCATTTGAAGACCCTGTCACACCTCTAACACAAGCACTTAAATGGCTAAGCTCATGTTACAGCTCTAGGTACTGCTGTATCGGTATCTAGTAATGCTGCGGTTAGCAGTGAGTTTAGCTCTCTGTGTGCATGCCCTGCTAAGCAGCAGCACTACTTCATCATCCTTTGAAGGTAAAAAGCACACTGGTTGATGCAGGTAGGTATTTTAATAAATTGCTAACCAGCTCTGGTTTCATTTCCAGGTGTGCTTGCCTTGTATTCTGGACTAAAGCCAACTATGATCCGTGCATTCCTGGCCAATGGGGCACTGTTCCTTGCCTATGAGTACAGCCGGAAACTTATGATGAAACAAATAGATTCTTACTGATACCTTCTAGCAGATGGAGAACAAAAGATCACATCATGGTCTGAGCAGGGCCAAATCAGTGACCTAATTTTTGGAACTCCACTCCAGTTTAGGGTTTGTAGTCTTTTAAATTCAGGTGATTTTATAGAGATGTGTACATGCTGCTTGAATTGGACCAGCAGAACTATCTCCTTTCTTGCAGATTCTGCACTAGGTACATTGCATGTCATAAATGTATTTTCCTGACCTGTAATGGTGCTAAAAAAATATTTATATTGACCTGCTGTGTTTAATGTAACATGCAGGAGTAGGCTGTGACACTTAAGACAAAGCACTGTTTTAAAATCTGTACTGTGGTGGTGAACTTTCCTAGTTGTTGCGGGCAAGTGTCTGACTCAAAGTGACAGCAGTCCTGTCTAATCTTGTTGAGTATGGCTGACTGACTGACACATAGCCCTCAGGTAGACCCCTGCCCTTTGTCAGCTCCCTTCTGTGCTGTGACTTTCCCAGGTCATGGCAGCTGACTTGTGTACTCTGTCCCACTGAATGGGCTATAAAAGTAGGAAGTGTTCACCCCCTACCTTGTACTTGTATGACTTAAAGCCTGACATGGGCCTGCATTTGAGATAAAAACATATTGCTCCTGTTATTTCCTAAAGCCTTTCAAGAAGTGCTGGAGTATGCTAAGCACCCCTGAATTAAGCACTTAAGGGAGACTGCTGGGAATACCTGCTAGCTCTGAGCACAGAATTGTAACTTTGTGCAGGCTCCTGTTTGGGTCACCTTGACACAAATGAGTCCATGTGCTTGAAGGAGAGGAAGCTGAAGAGGAGCAGAAAGCCAGAACTAAGTTCTTAAAGACAACTGATACCATGGTCTCCATGGTGTAGCACATGCTTACTTGGGCTGGAATTGTGCCACTTGCTGTGTCTGTTCAGCTGAGTGGAAAAAGCTCATATGACTGGGTAGTTTGTATCACCTTCAGGCTGAGGGCATGCCTGCTTAAGTCACATTATTTGATTAAACATGTAGTTCATCACTGTTACCCAAAATGATGCAATAACACCTATTTCTAGATGCCACTTTCATTCTTGAAGTAGGGTATGTTTTATACAAGCGTGCTCTGCTTTGTAAGAAACAGCTGCTGCCTGTCCTGGGAGAAGGCAAAGCAGGTCTCAGAGCAGAACCATTCATGATTCAGGCCTGGAGTTGTACAGAGGGATGTTGTCTGTGTGCTGTAAGTGATAGCCCTCCCTTGTGGAGGGCAGAGACACAACTCTAACCCACTGAGATCATCAGAACTACAATGAGATTAGCAGCTTGTCACAGCAGCCACAGTTTGGCAGTGACTGACAACAGTCACAGCTGGAACAGCCCATTTTTGCATGTTACAGCTTCCCTTTTAGATCCAGGAAAAAGCTTTCGGTGTAGATGAAAGCATCTCAGTACCTACTGCCTCTTGCAGTATAGTCAGGAGTGTGCACTGAAACTGGCTACTCCACTGCATTGTTGCAGCCTCTTTGCTGAAAGGTGGCTGCTGCAGTCCTACAAACTCTTCTTACATCCCATGCAGCAAGAACTGTTCATCTCCCTTTCACACACCCATGAGAAAAGGCAATTAAAGCAGGGCATGGCTGAAGAATCTTCAGCCTCTATTGCACTAATCTATCTTGATTGATCAGTACACTAGGGCAGTAAACTGTGCATCAGTACTTTAAAAGGAATTCATACCAAATGTTTAAATAATTCAGGTAGGAGGGTAAGGCTTAAAGAGTTGTTAGATTTCCCCTTGTTTGCAAAGTTGCCTAGCCAAGAGAAATAGTGTATTTGTACATGTTTCTAATAGTTACAAAAAGGTGAGTACTGACTCCAGAGCAGTGGAATACTTCAATCTATTTCTTAGATTTGTCTTTGCTTTCATTTTTTAAAGCTCATGGTTGAAGTTTTTAATATTAAAGTTGATGCTTCAAGAGAAGCAGGATATTTAGAACTGAACTTGCAGCAAGAAGCTGGTGGCTGAAAGACATGCATTTTGAGAGTTTACCTTTTGAAATTGATGTAAGCAGTAATTTTTCCATTCACAGCTGCTTAAGCTGTACACATGTATCGGTTGTTCAGCAAAGAACTTCATAATGTTGTTATAGGAATTCATGGGAATAAAGTTTCATTTGATTAACTGAGTACCTGACTCTTGTTTATGCAATGAGACTTAAGCTTGTCTAGCTGAGGAGCAAAGAGAGGTTGAAGTCAGTGTTACCACCCCTCCAGAATTAAAGGAAATGTATAAAGCCCTCAAACTGAAGGGAAAGTGCCAGCTGTAACAAGGTGCTGTGAAACAACTGCAGATTTTACATAATCTACTGTGGAAAATAAAGCCTATAGTTTAGCCCTTGGGCTGTTGCTTTGTCAGTACCAAAGTCAGTTCTAATATTACAGTTCAACTCAACTTCCAACTTTCTAGACTGTTGATACCCTTTAGCATGTATCATGGTAAAGTTGCCTGCCAGAAGAATGCCAGGAGGCCAGCCCAAGTCACCTAAATTCCATATACATAAGGGATGAGTGTCAACTACCCTAAAGACAGAGAAGGTCAGTGCTGCAGTGCGCTTGGATCTCTTAAGTGTAGTATCTCCCTCATACAGCTATTTTGTAACTCATTCACTTAACTGCATGCTTCAGCTATAAAAACCTGACCCTTGCTGTTAACAGCCTTCACTGCTGCTGCTACATGAGGATATTAGCTTACTCCATAAAGCAGGAAGAAAGTTCACCTTAACAGCCCTGCAAGCTGTTAGAAAGGGCATCCTAGGACAACAGTATCCAATTGCCGAAGCTAAGCCAAAAGGAACTTAGTCATCAACAACTTCTAGCCACAATAAAATGACATCCTCTTCCAGCTGCTGGTACATTCAGTGCAGACAGAGGCCTTAGCTGCCTTCTTGCTCCATCGCCCTCTACTGATGCAGCTTTGGTCTCACTCCCATGTAAGTGGGTATTTCTTCCATTGCTCAAGCCAGAGATGCAGGGGCTACATTAACTTCACCAGCACCCCTTAACCTTGAGGGGTAATTTATATACAATAATATGTATGTGCAGCTTCTGAAGCAACACCACAGTTTGGGGAACTGCCTTGCAGAAGTGGCACATGAGCCAGCACACCCTGGCTGCAATGGCAGGCTCTGGAGCCAGCAAGTCAGACAGGCCTAGGCCTCTGCTCATGGCTCTCCCAGCTGTCAGATCAGACAAGGAATACAACATCCAGTTTTATTCCCCAGTACAAGGCAGTGACACACTTGAGCAAGTCAAGCAGAAGGTAGTGAGGATAGGTAGCAGAGAACAGTTTGTTCACCCATAAGCAAAAGCTGAGGAGAGCTTACTGCTATCTACAGCAACCTCAGCGATGGGAGACAATAGATCCGGGCTCTTCTCAGAGACTTTCAGGGGTAGGACAAGATGCAACAGCTACAACTTAGAACATGGGAAATTCCAATGAGGAGGGAAAAGTAGTTATAAGATTAAGTGTTTTGTGAAAACGCTATCCATGGAGATACATTGAAGTAAGTTGTGTGAGCCAGCCCTAGCTGGGCCTGTTTTGCACAGGAGCTTGGACTACCTGTATTTAAGTGACCCAGGCTCACTCTATCCTGCACCTAGAACTGCAGACAGTTGGTGGAACACTTGGTCATTCAGCACAGGTGTCAGCCTCCCACACTTGAAGTATAGCGCTGATGGAAGCAACTTCCAACACTGTGGGAGTTTCCAACAGTCCAGCTCCTAAATACCAGGTAATTACATGGCAATAGCAAAAGTTGAGTCCACATGTACTTCATAATATACCACTACCCTCAAGTGAGCCCAGGGAAGGTATGCAACCTCTCTGCTTACTCCATTAACTATGTATTAGCTATGGAAAGCTATGTCACTCCCCTTCTACTCTTGGTTCCTAATAAAAGGTCTAAGGAAACAACAGAACTAAGCTGCTAACCTCAACACATTTCTCATCAAGGAAGACATGAACAGTCTCCACAGAAGAGCTGCACTTCTGAGAACAGCTGGAAGCAGGATAAGCATCCTGGAAGTTTGTGCATTACAGGCCTTAGTATAGCTCAAGAGGGGTCAGGGAGCATTTGCAGTATTAGCTCAGAGGAGCAAGTACACAGATCAAACCCACCACCTGCAGGTGTTAAGGCAAGCCCAGCTAACTGACCCCAGTCAGGTAGCATGCTTATGAGCTGATGAGAGCCAGTCTTACAGAAGGGTTAGCAGAGGCAGCAGTGCAGTCTACAACCCCCACAGTCATCTCCCAGGCCAGGTGTTGCTCAAAACCCTACATCACTGGATTTCTGATGAAGAGTGGTTCAATACCAAGACTTCTACCCAAGAAGTGGTAATCTGGCACAGGTAGACTAATATTTCCTCCCTCCAAATTCTCATTCTACTGACTTCTGTCAAACCCTGATCCTGAGGGAAGGCATATCAGATTTTTCCAGCAGCCTCCTGCAAACTACTGGTCTCCACCCACCGTCAGGTTAATGCTCTTGCTTAGACAGACAATTGTCTTGGATTAGTAAAGCAGGGATTACCTGTATGTAGAGACATCTAAGCTCCAAAGGATCCAACAGCTCATTAACATGACATGACAGTCAGCCAACACTAAATAACTCTTCAGAGTATTATTGCTCTGCACAACAGAACTTCATGTAAGTTTATTTGAGAAGCTGTATCTACACAAAAATACATTAAGTACATCAAAATGAGACTGCTTCACTTTATACTGAAGGAGCAAGACATTCTCCAGGAAGATAAATTAATTTTACAATGTTTCCCTTCTTTCAGCTTTCCCTTATGGTTCAATAAAGTTCACCTCCACAGCAAACGTCTCACTATAGACTTTCCATGTTTTAGACTTGTGAGGGTTATCCAGCTCATTCCTGGGAAGGTAGAGTCTGAAAGACAAAATTCAGTAGCATCTCTTATAGCCTAAGACATGCTTTTCATTTCAGCCAGCCAAGAGAAGTTCAAGCTCAGCCCTGGAATACTAAACATAGCCCCAGACCTGCAGAGGGCTTTGGATCTGAACTAGTCGGAGAACCATACAGCCAATCTGATGGGTTTGTGGTTTGGTTTTTTGGGGTTCTTTTTTTCTGCCGCCCCAAGCCCCACAATGCAAGATTGTTTATTAGCATTACATTCAGCTCAAGGCCTCCTGATGGGATACAAGTGGCAGGAATTTAATAACTGACCTTCCTAATGGCAAGGATTTGATTCAGTACTCAGTCAAGCTCATCAGGCATGTTCTCCACTTTTCATGCTTATCAAATTGATGTCTAGTTATCACCTAATAGCACTTGCACATCAGCTGTGCCTGAATTAGAGATACAGAGACAGGAGCACTCCCTTAACAGCTGTTTCATTCCTGAACAGACCTCATGTCTACCAGAATTCTCTGGGCAGAAAAGGAGATAGATAATCTCTATTAAACTGTGTTTAAAAGAAGGTCTGGTGGGGCATCCTCCCTAGTCCTGGAGGAAACAAAGCACTTGGGTGAAACTTTTGAGGCAGCACTGTTGCAGGGCTGTCAGACAGCAGGCATACATTTCTCCTGGCACTGGTTTGGTCTAACTAGATGCCTGCATCCAGACAAGGTGCATTGCAGGCTCAGCATGTTAAGTTTAGAGTTATGAACATACTCATGGCTACTTCTCCTCATGCTCTGATGGGATCAATTAAAAATTGTTTCCTTCCTATTCCAGTCATGGCAAACACAGTAATTCTCTCTCATATGTCAAGTTCACTTTTCCTCTTGTCTAAATCTGTCAAGTTTGGTAGACAGAAGAGAAGGATCTCCTGTCTCCACATTTCTATGTAACTCTCCTAGAGACACAGACAAGCCCAACTTTCACTGGCTGGAGCTCCCCAGGAGTTCTAATCTCAACAAGAACACAGTAATTTCTAAGCAGCAGTAAAAGAGGGTTTATTTGGGATGCCAAGCATCAGTACCTCTAACTCTAGTCTTAATGTTTGCCTGCTAAGCTGATGAATGAGTTCCAGCTTCTCAGGCAGCCATGCTATAGAGGATGGCAGAATTGCCTTTGGTTTGAATAGTTAGCATTACCTTTTTGAATTAAAGTTCATTAACAATACTTAGAGAGCTGAGGAAAGAGTCCAATGGTTTATTAAGATAAAGAGCTCACATATGTTTAAAACACTTGGAACAGCACAAGCAAGTGTGTGTCAACTGCCTGCTCGCAAGTTACAGCTGACAGTTAGAGACCAATACCCACTCAGAAGCCGAGAGGCTTGATCAGCCAGCCATCTCACTTTCAGTACTATGTTTATGAACTTTCACCTCTGTTCAGACAGAAGTTAGGATCTGAAGGCAGTCACTATGATCACTTACCTGTTATTTTCAATAAAGGAAGTGTTGAACCAGAAAAAGAATGGGCAGTCATCATAGCCTTTTGGGAGATCCTAGAAGGAAAGACCTTGTTTAAGGACTCCAATAGACAATAGGACTCTTTTTGCAGAGCAAGAGTATCCACCTCTCCTCAGTAGTTCAGTTTACAAAGTTACGCAGTGCCAGAGTCAGTACATTTGAAGAGCCCAATATCACACCCAGATCACTATTTCAACTGAAGTTATTTCAGGACTAGGTCACTCAACACAATGAAGTAAGAAACCCATGTTAGAAGCAGCAAGTACTCAACTACGATGTCTTGGTTGTACCATATGAACAGCCAGATGCCTCCCCTGCCTACACAGGCTGAGGTAGCAACATTTACTGCATCAGTCACTGCACAGTGGGGCCACCCAACATAGCAGGAGTCACTGGGGAGGAACACAGATTCTGCCCCACTACAACATAGCCAGCCAGGACCCAGCTGCTGTCTGCAGGTCTTCACTGTTATACTTACAGAACGTGATTCAAATCGGACTTTCACATCACCACTTATAACAGGGCTGTCTTCCAAGCCAATGACTACAGAGTCACTTTCTGAATCAAAGAAGAGCTGGATAACAGAATAAAGTATTAATTTTATGAAAGTTACTGCAGATATACAAGGGACCAATTAATGACAATACCTAGCTACTCATTTGCATTATACAAATACAACAGAAGCACTAGAAAAATAGGCAACAATTTAAGCTACTCAGGTCAGAGTGAGATACTGCATTTAAGTGACTTCTAGGGAAATCTTTCACTATCTTACCATTACTTTTCCTATGATTTAGCAAAGTGTAGCTTTTTCATTCTCTCAGAATTTACAGCATCTGTTTAGTTAGATGGTTTTATGTCCAGTATTCAACTTCTACAGGAAGATACTTTTGACCTATAAGTCAGATTTCAGCATGAGAAGCTACAGAGTCCTTGACTGCTTAGCAACAACTAAAAACATCAGTACATTATCAACATTATTTTCATCCCAAATCCAAAACCGCCTCATACTGGCTTCTGTGAAGAAAATTAACTCTGTCCCAGCTGAAACCAGGACAGACTCAACGACATGATTTCATAATACTCTCACCTTGCAGTTTCCTTGACTGGCACATACACATTCTAGTACAACTTGCTTCTTCACTATTATCTGCACCTTCATATCAGTTCCATTGCCTTTCCCAACTCCTAGGAAGAAAAAGTTGCATTATACCAGAGCACATACATAAGCTGGAAACATAAGTGGTCATGAAAATCAGGTGCAATCCCATTCAAAAGTGCCTTTCCAGAATGCCTTGCAATAGACCTTAGAGAGCCCAAATCCTGAAAGATAGCTCAAGATTCAGTGGTTGAAAGTTATATTTTGAAGTAGCATTGAATCCTACTAGTGGAGCAGGAACAGGCTAATGTAGAGCCTAATTCCACTGACTGAACCAGAACAGCAGTTTGAAGTCCTCTACAACAAGTAGTGCTGAACTTCCAGCCTTTTATCAAGACTACCAGTACATGTGTACAGAAACAAGTGTGTATGCTAAGCTAAGAAACATTAGTGTATCTAGTTCCACATGTGGAATTGATCTCACTTGAGAAGTGATGCCCCTCACAAAGTGGAGCAGGTTGTATGCGAGACACCATTTGACCAGACACCCAGAAAGTGACAAAACATATGGGGCAATTAAAATACGATGAAGAGCATTTTGGAGGGCAGCTGAGCCATTTGAATTCTCAAACCCAGTAAGTCCACATTCCTATCATGGGCTTAGCAAGAGAAACAGAGATCAGCTGCTTGTAATAGGAAACCATTACCAGACAGAGGAAGGCCCAAATTCAAGAGTTCTTACCATGTATAGAGAAGATTTTGAGGTTTTTTATTTTGAGTTGTCTCTCAGGTGGGAGTTTCGAGTTATACTTGTTTTTCAGGATCTCATAATACCCAACATACCTACTCTGTAATGCAAAAACCCAGACATATTATGCAGTTTCTGTACCCCACACAGACTAATTCTATGCAGAAGTAGGATTAAATAGATCTTCTACTTAGCTTAGTTCTTAGCTCTAAGTCGAAAGCTAAGAAGCAAGTAGCCATTTGTTTTCCTTCCCCTCCCCAGTTCAAACAATCCTCTAGACAAATTCAACATCTACATTTTTAAGCAGTATTTAAACTTCATGTTTTAAGAGGAATTCTGTACTTTTTAGTTCAGCAAAAAGTGAGGAACTTTTATATTGCAGCCTTTCAATGGGCAGAATGTTTAAGTGTACAAGATACTTCCATTTTACAGAAGCACGTTCTGAAGGACAGCTGTACTTCCATTCTATTTTATACCAGCAACTAAAGTGTCACCAGCTTCACCTCACACCTCTGAACTGCACAGTACAGTGAATCAAGATGAGCAAAGCCCCAAGCTGTGGTCTGAGGCAATAACTTATTTAATTGTGACTTGTGAATTCAGTCTCTAGAGGATGCATTCCTCCACTCAGCCACACTGGTGGCATAGCCCCTGCCCAGGCCAGGCTGCAGGCTTCAGCTTATCAGGCTTTGATGAACAGCTCAATTGTCTTAAAGGGTCATGCTCCTGCCAGGGTGCCCAGAGAGGTTGTGGAGTCTCCATCTGTGGAGATACTCGAGACCTGACTGGACACAGCCCTAGGCAACCTGCTTGAACAGTGGGGTTGGACTGAAAGCTCTCCTAATCTCAACAATTCTATTATTTTAGGTACCCTACTTCAGATTTGATATTATGCAAAGAAAGGCATAAGGAATTTCCTTGGACAAAGGCGGGGGGGGAAGATGCAGTGCAACCCTACCAGTTGATAGTCTTCCAATCCTTAAAGGAAGAGTACAGAAAGCATGTAGTAGGAACCTACATCTCTGAAACAAGGCAGGGGAGGTGGGGCGCTCACAAGGCTAGTGTCGGTTTGGCTACTGGTACTGGACCAGCTCAGGCTTACCTGGGATGGAGTTTCAACTCCTTGAAACTTGGTACTTGTGCTTCTATCAGTTCTTCTCTCCCCAAAGTAGTCCAAACTTTCCTACATAGGAAAATAATTTCAAGGGTTAAGATATTCATCCCACCACCATTCCCCTTCCTGAGAAGTGGATAGTGAACTAGAATTACACTAGTCAATTCCACTACGGGAATGAAAGTGAAAACATGCAATAGTTGTTCTGGTACTTTATAAAGGAGGTTTTTAACTAGAATGAGAAAGTACTAATTAGGAAGTCAGATACATTAAGTCTGTCAGGCATGAAAGAGTGAAGGATAATATGTTTTTTAAGCAATTGCTTTAGAAGCATCTGTATTTCTCAAGTTGTCTGTGGCAGACAATGCTGAACCTTAGTTCAGATCTTCACAAACCAAGCTCAGATTTAAACCAAGTGATTAAATGGATACACAGTCTGCCCAGACTATCTTGCGTGACCTGGGCCTTCTGCAACGTGGGTCTCCAGATTGATATTCAGACCTAGGATACTAAAGCAGCACATGCATCTGTCCTGGCTGGGACTTGCTGATCTTTCTCCCTTTCCCCAGAACGGCTTCTTACTGTAATGCTGCCAGTCAAGACAAGACAATTCTTGACGCCTCACACTATTTGGGGGAAGGTTGAGGAAGAAAAATTGCTCGAGACCACTTAAGAACAGTGGCACTATCTTCAGCAGAGCATGCTCAGAGGCCACCTACTGTTTAAAGTTGTTGCTCAAGATCTTAGGTCTATTATGCCTCCAAAAAGAGGGCAAAGTTGGTATCCTCTTAAATTCTACTTTCCCAGTCCTTCCTGATTAAGAATAGTCTTCATCAGAAAGGAATTCAAATAGTAGCAAGATCTGCAAGAACTTTTTAAAACAGTGTTCACCATATCCTTTTTCCAGTATGGACTTTCTGCAGAGTATTAATGCATTTCAAGTAAATAGATTCCAAAGGGGCATTTTGAGTACTAAAAGAATCAAAAAATAAACACCAGCTTTTTACCTTTGCACTCTCAAACTGGTCACTGTCTATGAGCCAGGTACAGACCATTGTTCCAGTCCTGCCTGTATTAGAAGTAAGAGAGAGGTTGAACTATAAGAGTTCAAATATATTTGGGATTATTTTTGCAACGATGAAGTTATGTTCCATTATCTCTCCTACTTCAAAAGTGACAGTAGTCAAGTGCCTGTATTTCTGGGAAGAATTAAAGACAAGATATTGCAGTTTAACTTGTTCCTTGAAAGCAGTCCTCACATCTTTTTGTAGTATTACTAAAGACACTTAGGAAGCTTACCAGTATCTGCATACGCCTTTCAGCAGGGGATAGAGTGAAGTACACCCTACTAAATGAGGCTGTAGACTAGCCCTTGCCAATACTCTAAGTCTCCAGAGTTGGTCCTCTGCCTCAATTTTTTCCCCACCCACCCTACTAAGAAACCGTCAAGACTGCTAGCACAAAGACTCCAGTATAGTCTCAGTTTTGAATTTAAAGTCTCAGAGGTCAAGTCACCCCTCCCTACACTTGTTATTCAAGCTGGTTTTGGCCTGCAGGTAGTCTTAGTGTTCAGTTTTGCAAAACCTTTCAAGCTACAGTTCTAATTGGGGGAAGGCTTCTGTATGTTAAGTAACCACCTGGGTTAAGCCAAGTATTTGCAGTAGTAACAGCAGATGGCTAAAGATGTGGCAGATGCACGCAGGGAAATTTTATTTATTTGCACAGTTATCTCTGCACGTCAACAGATCCCACTACTACAGGTTGCAGATAGCACCCACCAGTCAGCTCATGCAGTAGCTTTGACTAACCTGTTCCCATAAGACTACATTGTACTCTATCACATAATATTATGTGTATTGATTTAAGATCCAACAGTACCTAGAACATTCTAGGGGTAGAAGGTTATAGAGCAGATGGTCTTGAGTACCATCAAGTAGCACATACAGTACAAGCAGGTGATCAGGTCCAGTCAGCATGGGTTTATGAAAGGCAGGTTCCGCTTGACTAACCTGATCTCCTATGACAAGGTGACCCACTCAGTGGATGAGGGAAAGGCTGTGGCTGTTGTCTACCTGGACTTTAGTAAAGCCTTTGACACCATTGCCCCCAGCATTCTCCTGGAGAAACTGGCTGCTCATGGCTCCAAGAGTCATATACTTTGCTGGGTTGAAAAACTGGCTGGATGGCCAGGCCCAAAGAGTGGTGGTGAGTGAAGTTGAATCCAATTGGCAGCCAGTCACAAGCAGTGTTCCCCAGGGCTCAGTATCAGGGACAGTTCTGTTTTATCACTGATACAACAGATCTGTCTTTATCAGTTCTGTCTTTATCACTGATCTGGATGAAGGGATCAAGTGCACCCTCAGTAAGTTTGCAGATGATGCCAAGTTGGGTGGGAGTGTTGATCTGCTTGAGGGAAGGCTTTACAGAGGGATCTGTACAGGCTAGATCAATGGGCCAAGGCCAACTGTATGAGGTTCAACAAGGCCAAGTGCCAGGTCCTGCATTTGAGTCACAACAACCCTATGCAACACTACAGGCTTGGGGAAGAGTGGCTGGAAAGCTGTGCAGCAGAAAAGGACCTGGGGGTGTTGGTTGACAGCCAGTGTATGAGGCAGCAGTGTGCCCAGGTGGCCAACAGCATCCCAGTTTGTATCAGAAAGTGTGGCCAGCAGGAGTAGAGAAGTGATTGTGCCCCTATACTCAGCACTGGTGAGACCACACGTCAAATACTGTGTTCAGTTTTGGGCCCCTCACTACAAGACA
>NW_010545576.1:27086-35872 GCF_000687285.1 Phaethon lepturus
CAAAAGAGTGGTGGTGAGTGAAGTTGAATCCAATTGGCAGCCAGTCACAAGCAGTGTTCCCCAGGGCTCAGTATCAGGGACAGTTCTGTTTTATCACTGATACAACAGATCTGTCTTTATCAGTTCTGTCTTTATCACTGATCTGGATGAAGGGATCAAGTGCACCCTCAGTAAGTTTGCAGATGATGCCAAGTTGGGTGGGAGTGTTGATCTGCTTGAGGGAAGGCTTTACAGAGGGATCTGTACAGGCTAGATCAATGGGCCAAGGCCAACTGTATGAGGTTCAACAAGGCCAAGTGCCAGGTCCTGCATTTGAGTCACAACAACCCTATGCAACACTACAGGCTTGGGGAAGAGTGGCTGGAAAGCTGTGCAGCAGAAAAGGACCTGGGGGTGTTGGTTGACAGCCAGTGTATGAGGCAGCAGTGTGCCCAGGTGGCCAACAGCATCCCAGTTTGTATCAGAAAGTGTGGCCAGCAGGAGTAGAGAAGTGATTGTGCCCCTATACTCAGCACTGGTGAGACCACACGTCAAATACTGTGTTCAGTTTTGGGCCCCTCACTACCTACAAGACACTGAGGTGCTTGAGCATGTCCAAAGAAGGGCAAAGCTGGTGAGGGGTCTAGAGCACAAGTCTTATGAGGAGCAGCTGATGGAACTGGGGTTGTTTAGCCTGCAGAAGAGGAGGCTGAGGGGAGACCTTATCGCTCTCTACAACTACGTGAAAGAAGGCTGTAGTGAGGTGAGTGTCAGTCTCTTTTCCCAAGTAAGAAGCAATAGGACAAGAGGAAACAGCCTCAGTTTGCACCAAGGGAGGTTTAGATTGCATATTAGGAAAAATTTCTTCACTGAAAGGGTTGTCAAGCACAGGAATAGGCTGCCCAGGGAATTGGTCAAGTTACCATCCCTGGAGGTGTTTAAAAGGCATGTGGATGTGGCACTTAGGGACATGGTAGTGCTAGGTTAACAGTAGGACTTGATGATCTTAAAGGTCTTTTCCAATCCAAACAATTCTATAATTCCCCAACCCTCAAAAAATTAAAAAGCCTGAGGTATATTACAATGCAGGACAGCCAGTGTGGCTGACTGGCTGCTAGGGAGCCAAAGCAGCAGCTTAACACTTTTGATAATAGCAGTTTCAGTAGCTCCCTATCCCCAGCCTCTCCTGGAAGACTGCTGTCCCAGCAGCCAGGACAGCAGGAAGTTATTGAAGAACATTAAGAGATCAGATGCTAGCTTAGATTAAGAACCAATATGGGCTACCTAGAAATGGGGTTGTGTAATACTAAACACACAGCACTACGCTGTTGCTAGTCAGTGTTTGCAAAATTTGTCAAGTTACATTCTAAACCCATCTCGTGCTATGGTTTAAGGCCATACTTATGTCAAAGCAGCCATGATAAAAATAAAGTGTAATTTGTAGCATATACAGTTTACATGAGAAGTCCTACCTTTGCCCCCTTTACAGTGAATTACTATGACGTTCTTTTCATCTTGACTCATCCATTCACGAACACTGGCAGTGAATTTCAGCATGTCCCTAGATAAGAGGAAAGTTAGCGGATCAAAGTAAACACCTGCACAGAACTATCATGATGTATGTATTTATTGACAAGACTTACTGTAGCGCTGGAACATTATGGTCATCAATAAAGATCCTTTCCACCCTGTAGTGGAAGTACTTGGGGTCATAGCCTTTCTCACCTACAAGGAAAGATCTGAAGTTATGCCAGGAAGGGGAACAGGATTGCAACAAAGAAAGCGGCTTGTAACACATGACTGCTGGTCTGAGCATATACTAGTATTTAAAGCACAGTAATATAAATAGATCAAAGCAAAAAACTGAGCCGATTTGGCTAAAACCATGCTTGCTTAGCTTCTAGTTTCACACCACTCAAGTGAAAATTCATCTCCAGGCTCAAATGGCCATTCCTTTCCGTAGAGATTATTTAGGGATGTGAAAGTTAGTGTTCTGATGTATTGTCAGGGTCAATCACAGCAACAACCACCTACAGACAAAGTGGTAAAGAGCTGCTACCACCACACTCCTCATCTGTGAGCCCTCATCTATCCCTCTGCTGGCCATAGGATAGTTTTACTTTTTCAGGACTTCAAGTATCAATGCTTCTGTATCATACCTTGCTTCCAGCTCTGATACTCTACTATGAAGCAGAACTACAGGATACTTGTTCCTGAATTATTTTTCATTCTTTTTAACCACGTCTAAACAGAAGAGCTTTTTAACTACTCCCCCACCCTGTTCTTCTAATGAAGGCTTAGAAAATACTCTACCACCAAGTTTTAGCCCAGGTTTAATTTTCCACTTTTTAGTAATATTTTTGCAACATTGGAGCAATTGATCAGCATGAGCAAGGAGGTCTAACCTGCAAGACATCCAGTATCTCCTTTGCAAGCTCTGGTACAATATTAGATGCTCAAAGACAATAGCCATATACAGGATAGAAGGTGGTCAGAGACAGCTATGTACTTTTGACAGACTATACATTCTTGGATATCTGCTATTGCCAGCAGCATACCTTGAAGAGATATTTTTCTGTTTAGCAGTAATTCAATATAGTCAGCAGCTAAACATACTTACTGCAGAGATTGTAGACTTTATAGTGGTCTGCATGTTTGGTGTCCAAAAATCTTGCAACTTCCTAAAGCAATAACAAGATAAGAGTTTAAAGTAGTTAGCACTCTACTCCTCATTTCCACTGCCACCTCAACCCCCACCCCCAAAGTGGGGTCAGCAACTGCATTCACAAACAACCCTTGAACAGCAGGCCTTCCCAGCCCAACAGCTCAGGTTCTCGTCTGGAATAAAAGTACTACTGCAGTTATCTTTCTTGCCATATAAATTTATGTTTCTACAATATGGGGTGGCATAGCTCTGAAAAGGGAATTACACAGACCTTTTAAATATCTTTTAGATGAATAGATAGTTCTTACCACTTACTATTACTAGCCTAGAACAGAGCTGACTTGGTTCTCTGAAGCATTCCCAAGGAACAGGGGCATCAGAGCACCAGTGGGTCCACACTGTGAGATACACCCTACTAGGCTTAGGTGAGAGACTGCAACACAAGCAGTACAGCCTGGTGGAGGCCATCACTTAGTCATTCTAACCACCCAAGCCAGCAGGACTAGGACTGGCTTATACTCTAGTCCACAGGCAAAATAGCAGGAACCTAGAAGTGAAACAACATTCAGAAATAGTGAACTTTGCAGATGAGATTTTTACCTCTATAGGGTTCCTATAGAAAGACTGCTTCCCAGAAGATGGAAATGACATTGCAATAATGCGATCTGTGGAAAAGACAATTAGAACTAACAGTGGGAAGCCTCCTCACATGTAAAAACTACATGATTGAGAGCAACATCATTACAAAACAGCTTATTCCTACCCTAACTACAAGAAGAACCTACCCATTTTTGAGAGGCTTTGTTCTACATTTAGCATAGCTAAGGCAAGACAATAATACTTCCCAAAGCATCAGCTACCATTAAGTGTCACTCTCCACAGAATCAGAAGCAAAAAAATATTTTAAGTCAGTAGTTTCTCAGCTCTGGTTCCCTCAGTCTCAGAAGAATTTCTATCATTACATACAGCATGTACAGCCTTTCTCCCAGAAGGCTAATCCTTGAGAATTGTGTCAGATTCAGGAATCCATTATTTCAAGAATCCCACAGAAAAGGAATAGGCCTGTTTGACTTCATACTTGAATTTTCTTAGCCTAAAACATTGTCTGTATTTCATGTCAAGCACTTAACTGAATAACTAGTCTTAGCAGGATGTAACATGCTGCAAAGTGTCATTTGTTTCTACAAACCAGTAATGTAAGTGAGATCCAGATCAAAGCCATCTTTCATATAACGCCTTTTGTTTTCAGAGACCTGCCAAAGAAGAGTAGAGTTAGTCTTCCAAAGGAATGCCAGAGATCAACAAGTGTTGCCTGTTAGTAGGAAAAACTAGCCATCTAGACTCTGACATTGTCATGAGTGACAGAGCCTCATTTTGCTATAGCAAAGTTCACGGCATTAGCCAAAAGTAATGTCTACTGCATTAGCTTTTAGGTAGAAGCTCCATACAGAATTTTTACTCTTAAATATCTGTCCTGGTTTATTCTAGTAGAAAGAACACTGCAGATTCTCTGCAGATTGCAGCATGAATCTTATTGGTATTTGAATGTTTGGGGGATGAAGGAAGGAAGAAGAAAGTTAAGGGCAGCATAACCAAGACTGCTTATTCACCAGCAAGAGGACATACTTGAAGCTTCAAGTACCACTTTAGTGCCCCTGATGAAAATAAGCAGCAGTCCTATCCATTGTAAATGCCTCAACCAACAGCTTAGTTTTGTTTTCACCTGGAATAAGCAGAAAAAGCATTAAAATTCCTATCCTCCCCCATGTGAGAGAAAGAATCTACGTACCACACAAACAAGAAATCATCAATTGAGACACATGGTGGTGTTGATATGCTGGCTTTCCAAGTCATGTTGCTCAAGTAAGCAGCAACTTCAAGAATAAGCTATACTGAAATTGGAGGCAAAGCTCTCGTACCCTGTCAGAGACACTGAATGCATGTGCTGCCTAGGCAATACTATCAGCTGCAGACCCATAGGCTGTGGGCAGTCTCGCTACTCACCATTGATGGCTGCCTGGAGAAAGAGATGAGGTGGAAACAGTAGTAGTAGCCTAGATACATTAAAAGGCCAACTTACCATTCTCCTGGTCACCACTTCAAGTTGCTTCTTTTGTGAAGCCAGGCGAAATATTCTTATTAAGATGACAATTCTCAGAACTCGGAAGAGAGTAACCATTCTAGATGAGAGTCAGATTCACCATGAAAGAAAATGAACACAATTGGCTCTAAGCTTCACATTTAAGTTTCATTTAAAAGCTGTTTCAGAGGCATTTTAAACCTTTGTTTCATATACTGAACTAGGACTTCTCAGGCTGATTTTGGAGAAAGAATACTATGCTTGAAGAATACCATAGTTTATTGTTGAAAGGGTTTTTTGAAGTACATGTTCTGAACAGTTAACAGAACTAGGAAAATCCCTACTTGCTCCAACACTTTGAGGCACCACTGCCCAGCAAGCAAGGGCTTAACACTGCCTATGTTATTATCCCTAAATTATTGTTCTCTGAAGCTTGTTCTCAGGTATACATTTAAGTGTAAGTAGCCACCTGAAAAATAGCTGAAAAGAAGCTACACAGGCTATATCCATCATGCCTAGATTAAGAAGTCTGAGAACATATCAGTGTAAATCCTGTGTTTAATCATTCAGCAACCTGAGCAGAAGATTTGGTTTGAGGAACTTTGAACTGCTGAACTTTGAAGCAGGCAAGATACTTATGTGAGTGGTTCTACTGAAACAATTGAACAGGGGCAGCTGCTTTTGCATACCCTTAGGGACCAAGGCAAACGAACATTCATTCCTTAAGGAGGTATGTGAGCATATACTTTTAAGGAGCACATGCACATATATCAGGTCCTGATACATTTAGGTAAGAATCCTGGTGAATACCTACAGTAAGGGGGACAAACTTGAAGACAGTCTGCTCTACTGATATGGAGCTTAAAAGTAAGCAAGGCAAGGTTGTCCTAGACACCTGGAAAAAACTTTGTTTTTCTCCCAGCTGCTTCCTAGTCCAGGATCACCCTGTTTTCAAAACAGAGCTCCTTTGGAGCTAGCAGCCAAGGGGCTGGACCAATACTGGACTGAAGACTTCATGGCCCCTCTCCTCAGCCTGAGCCACAAGTCAGACACCACTCTTCAAGATAAAAGCAGTCTGCATTCTGCCCTTTACAAAGTTAGCCAGTTAAGCATTATCTCCCAGACCAATACCCAGCTCTCATTCCTCAAAGTCTAGGTCAGACTTCAAGGAAACAGGTAACCCATCCAAATGCACACCCAGCTAGACCAGATTAGAAATCAAGACCATAGCCCTCCATTAGGGCATGTTACCTCTATGGACTGGCACTGAAATTTCAGTTATCATTTACAGGCTCATCCACATAAAAGCTGCTCAGATTCCAAATATTCTGAGACATATCAGGTGCTTTAAGACTGCTGTTTACTTCTTGAGAAAGGGCTTTGAGGAAAGAAAAGTGATAAACCCCAGGTAGGCTACTGGGAATTAGCTGGATTAGGTGGACACTACTGAAGTGTTAGGTGAGAAAACATCTCATCTCAAGATTTGGCCCAGTCTGAGGTATAATCTAGTGCCAGGTAGTAATATTTTGGTCAGAACAGGACTGAAGAGCCCTTAACAAGAGAAGTCTTACAGAGGTCCTCAAGAATTGCATGGGTGAGATGGTAGGCCCCATCTGAGTATCTTCTGAGCGCATCAGTGTAAACTCCTTTTCATGTGACCCAAAAGCCTATTCTAAATCCCCATCAACTCTCAGAATTCAAAACACAAGGAATTTGCACACACTGATTTACAACAGGATGGGTCAATGCAGGATCAGGCCTACTACTAACATAGCCTAGTAAAGATAGCAGTGTAGATTGCCCTGTCAGTGCTATTTCTCTACCTTTAACTGGATGCTGCCATAAGATGAAAGCTGCTTTAGGAAGATGTGGCCAGAGACCGGAAGTAATAATTCAGCTCAGATTAATGTTTAAAGAGACCTAGAAGGAAACAGCCTTTTATGATTGAGGCTGCAAAAGCTATTCCTTCAACAGTTCTACTTTTTGAAACCTGAGTTTAGCTGACAATTGAAGATATGACTAGTACTTCCAGATGTTTATCCAACTCTGATTCTTCAGTAACTAGACTTTGAGTTGGTTTCTTCTAGAAGAATGTTTCCCCCAGTAGCCAGTTGAATTGGGGGAGTGATTTTTTTTTAAATGCTCAACTTCTTTCACTGGCTAATGCAAGAAAGTTTCACTAATTTAAACCTAACACAGATAAACTAAGATTAGAGTTGTAGTTCTGTCTCCATCAGGAATTGATTCCTCTCAGGTTATCTGATCAAGCTACAGAAATCAGATGGAAATATGACTTAACTTATGCATATAAACAGTGTGTTTCCCCTTCCCACAGCATGGCTGAAAAATCCAACATATTACTATGCGATTTTTGGGAAGCAAGGTGGAAGACAGACAGTGTGGCAACTCTTTCTATCTCAAGGTCCATGACATGGAGATCCTCCCTCAGTTGTCTGTTCCATTTGCTATTATAATACAAATCTTCTTTCTGACCCTTTCTAGACTCTCTCCTGCTAGGGCTGCTGCACACCTTCTCCCAAAAAAGGGCTTGAGTCAGAGGATTTGATGGCCTTACTACTCAATTTTAGTTACTCCAACTGATAAGTTTAGATCATCTCTGCCTTCAAGGCATGGACAGTCTACAGTATAACTGCAGACCAAAGTTCGGTGTCTCTTTCATTAGCCTGTACCATGAAATACTATCACAGCCATATTCATGATCTAGTATGCACACATCTAGCTTAGATGTGCCCAAGAAAATTCTTAGAAGACTATCAAAAAAGAGATCTCACATTTAACTGTTGCCATACCATTCTTACCTTGGTATCTGATCTGCTGCAGCAAGGTCTGAGAAGGAGTATGTCATGTCAATTAACAGAGTGCCCACCACTATGAATGCATCCAAAATATTCAGTTTTGACCGGAAATAATTCTTGAAGCTAAAAAAAAAAGAGTTTTAGACAGATGCCCAAATGGGTAGCAGAGATTGAAATAACATCTTCAGGAAGAGAATAACCTATACAGAGCTACTGCTAGAGACAAGCTCTCCCAAAATAGTTCTTAATGCTAAACATTAAACACTTGCTAAGAAAAATAATCTTACACCTGATCTACACACATACATCACAGCAAAGCTGATGCAGTTTCCAAGTGCTCACTAATACAAAAAACACTTTACAGGTTATGGAAGGGCAACAGCCAACATACACAGCCAAGAAGAGATGTGGCCATTGTCTACGACCAGAAAATTAGCTTACAGGACATCCATGTTCATAGTCCAAGCTTGAAGTATTGCTTCCTTACTAGCCTGAGGTCTTGCCACACTGACTTAATTTTTGCCCATGTCTTACCCTTCAACAAACACCCTCAGGAGAACATCAATGAGAAAGAAGAGCGCTATTGCCAGGGAAACACCTTCAAGAATCTCTCTAACACCCTTCTTCTCACTGATAGACAGATCCACAATCACGACCAGAATGTCCACAATGATAAGTACAACTCCAAATACTCTGCAAAAAGAAAAATACACATCAACTTGAGAGGTAGGAATGAATTGCTGACATTTATTGACTGAAGAGCACAAGCCTGCATTTTTGTTTTAAGCTGTTTCAGCAAGAGTGTGTTCTCTTACATACAGGTTGAGGCCTGCAACTGCATTTTTTAAGTGATCTGCACAAAGTACATCATCCATGTGGAACTATACAGTTACATCCAACTCAGCTCTAGTTATTAACCTATAATTCCACAGCTACCTTGAAATAGTACAAACCTGAATACTTTAAGGCACACAAGTGTCAGTGCTGTCTTCCAGCTTACTTCCCTTCCCTCCCACTTGCAACTTAATGTAGTCCCTTAAAAATAACTGTCTTTAATGGCTTACCTTGCTCCAGCACCTAGATTGCATATGACTGACCAACTGGTTGTTCAAAGGCTGACACAGCCTCAAGCAAGCCATTAAAGAGCTTTTATCCAAGTCAACAGCATTTACAGTTCTGAATTTCAGCTATCCTTGGAGAATATAGTCATATCTAAGACTTTTCCCAAAGTACTTTTCTCAAGTCA
>NW_010545576.1:35884-37912 GCF_000687285.1 Phaethon lepturus
GTCTCTCTTTCCAGGGGTGATAGGGGACTCAGTACTTTCTAGACAGAGCAGGCTGGAATCACTGTTGTTCAAGGAACTCTCCAAGTTCTTACACCAGAAAGAACTGTTTCTACCTTGTCCATATAATTACAAGCGTGAGCTTTTACCTGAATCCAAATGACATCACAAATGGGGAAATTTTTCTCCTAATTGCACTGCAAGAGAAGAGAATTGGCATCAAGACAAGTGACATTTTGCTACTGATATTAGCCACAAGAGCACTGTTACGTTCTTTTGTTCACATTCTTCTAGTTTTAGTTCTGTATAGTAGAGATTATTCAGTTGCATTCATGAATTATATAGGTTAAAGCAGTACTTGAAAGCAATGCTTTGACCACTTGTTAGAAAAAGTATTCATCATTACAGACCCTAGAAGCATAGCAGTAGGTACTTATGCATAACACTATTCAGTGTCACAATTCCAGTGACACTAGAAGTCTGGCTTAATGCCCAGTTACAAGCTTTAAGAAGTGGTCTTATACCATAGCTATTGATCAAGAGGAGGATTAAAGGATAAACATTTAAGGTATCTTGTTCAAGATATTAGCTTATTGTATCAGAGTATTTTTTCCCAGGCCTGGAAAAAGCTGTACTTGTTAATAGCTCCTCTACTACTTCTGTGCTCTTGGAATAAAGGAAGACAAATCCCTCTACCTTTAAAAGGATATATTGGTTTGGCTTTCAGATTGAAGGCTCAAGTGCCTTTTAAGAAAATGAGTTACTGAAGTTAAGTTCTTCCAGTTGTGACAGTTATTTCCAGCTCCAGTTTTCAGTTACAGAAAATTATTTGTTGCCTCTTTGGTATGCTTTAAGCCTTCTGGTTTAAAACTAGGCTTTTGTATAACCATCTCACTCGCTGAAATACAGTGATCACTACACCAAGAACCAAGGTAGAAGAAATTATCTGCGAACCCCAAGTTCTGACACTTTGAAAAACTGATTGCCAGTCTTGGCATTACTTAACTACTGTAAGCACCGAGACTTTTTTTAGACACTTCAAAGAAAACACCTTCTACAAGTATATCACTAACAGTAGAACCTACCAAAAGTTCTGACATACTGACAGAAAGCACTGGTAGATTCCTTTTGTATTGTTCACATATCTACCCTATCTTTGCTGTTATTCACAATCACTACACTTCCCCTCCCCACCACCACTAGAGATACCACTGTTACAGGAAGTCTTTGTCAGCTTACTAATATATATTTCACCCCAGTGATCCTGTCCAAGTTACTTGTTTCCTCTAGGGTAACTTGAGCATTGCATTTCACTCGTTGCATATCCTTATCACCCCAATAACTCAATTTAAGACAAGGCTAGATAAAGGACAAGTACCTTTATTAGGTGCACTAAAGACTGAAATCTGTACAGACCACTCCAATTTGGCCTACCAACATCTTAAATCAGTTGAAGAGAACATGGCACATGCTTAGCTTAAAGCCTTTGTTGAAATGCATTTGTAAATGCCAACTTCTGAGTTCCAGAAAGACATGTTGTCACACAGAAGAACTGAGATAACTGGCTTAGTCTTACTGTTCTTGAGCTGCAGGAACAGAGAAATAAGTCTATTTACTTGTCACTGACTTGACTAAGTATGCTATACGAGTTAGTAATCTGGTGACAAGAGCTAAATACTGTTAGAAAATAACCACTTCAAGAACAGAATTAACCACTAGCAAGTTCAGAGAGCTTAGTCTTGATGAGGGCATGATGCTTATCATTTGCCCCAGATACTCATTCACCTCATTTTCTCATCAATTTTTGTTCTTCTGTGCTCTCCCAAACTCATTCCCTTGGGAAAATTTTAGTCCATGCAGTTTTGACTACCCATTCTCCATAATATGATGGACTTGAAAGCTCAAGCCAAGAACTAACTACATCTCTAGAGGCATAAAGAAGCTTCCTGAACTTACTTGTCTCTAGTATGTACTAGAACAAATGTCAATATCAAGTGATTTACTGGGCTTATCTCTACTTCAGAAAGCCAT
>NW_010545577.1:0-6176 GCF_000687285.1 Phaethon lepturus
TTCTTCCAGAGGTGATAAACTCTCGTCTTTTTCCTGAGTCACAGAAAACCTTTGTTAATTAAAAATGTAGACAACCCTGAGCAGTAGCACACAAAAAATACAGCAACATTAGGAAAAAAATAAGTGACTCCAGCAACTTGTACATGTTGTGCTACCATGCTTGACCCACATAAATTTATAAAAGCTGTTGAATCAGGGGACTTAATTCTGATGAGGAACTGTATTCTTGTACTGCACCATTAAATCTGACAGGAAAATTACTGTTCAACTCAATAGGAATAGAAATGAGATTTCTGTAATTAGAATAGGGAAATGTAGTATCAATGTAATATTAAAAAAAAGAATGAGTACATAAAATAAGTCTAGATTGACATGAACACATTTTGGACTTGAAAACTTGAATGCTGGATGTAGCTCCTGCCAATGTTCAACAAATGCCAGCTTTTCTTTAGTCTGATATTCAGACTGCCCAGCAACTGAAGAGTACCCACGGCTTTCCCTCTGCAGAAGGCTATAGAAATCAAAAGACTATTGAGAACAAATGCATGACTATAAATTATAAATATAAACAGACTAAAATACTGTAAAGAAAAAAGACCACATTTTATATGTTCATTTGTGTTCTACAGATCTTTATCAGGCAATAATTTTTTTATTCTGGATTATTTATCCACAAAATATTACATGGAGAAAAGGACCTACAAAGCAGAAGCTTTTCATGCTGTCTGGCTCAACACCCATTCTGCCAGACTGAAAGGGACACTTGGCTATGAGTGGAGTGTTAATATATGCCATCTTTTAGATAGATATTTCTTCACTGGATGACTGAGAAATAAAACCCTGTTGTAATTTGCAGAGACTTCTGTCTTTAAGGGATATGTCAAGTTTAACCCATAGCATATCTTTATTGTTTTACTAAGTGTTGACTTTTGTTTTTTATTCCTTTTACCTTTTATAAAGATCAGTGGTGTTTGTATTGTCTTTGAACTCTCTGGTTTCAAGTTCATATTCTTGTCTTTCATCTGTACAGCAAAAGGCAGTATTTAACTTGTGCCTCAGCAGCAGACTTCTGGCAGAAAAACAGGCTTATGATTTCACTGAAGACCATTGGGGAACTTGTGAGCTGAAGGACAGTTCTTATTTTAAAAGGCATAGTCGAGAAACAGAAAGGAGGCAGCAGAAGGTTTAAAGAAAATGTGAAATTGCATTTATAGAACAATTTGTTCCCACCCTGAAATCAGTATGAATGCCCCTTTTTATAACAAGTCAAACAGATAAAGTAATTGCATAGAGCCTGAAGAGGTGACAATCTCAAAACTTGCAACAGGAGAGTCTAACAACACCAGGAACTGTCGAGATTAAAAGTACTGAGCAGAATTTACGTTTCAGGCGTTAATCATCAGAGACATGATTGCTCTAAAGATTAGTAAGAAACTAAAGAGAAGATAAATACCTCTAAGTGGCTGGTATGTTATAGACTTTATAACACCCAAAAATACACTGGATTCTTCACAGGCAAGAGGAAGGTGAAATGATTCTTGCTGTAAGAATCTTTGGCTCATGAAGGAGGACAAACAGACTGAAGCATGGAGATTTGGGACTTTCATGCCTCTCCACAAATTGGTAAATCAGATTAATCAGTTTGACTACCCAAAGCCCAGCCCTTGGTTACAGCTTGGTGACAAAGAGTCAGAAGTGCCAGGTACATCTGTGTCAAACTGAAGGAAACTTTACAAACGGTTGCAATATGTCAATGCAACCTTGCCAAGTCACATCACTACTTAAGAACGTTGCTGTGTTGTATTTCTTACCTTTCTCTTTTGGCTGATCAAAAAATATTTTTCTTCCAAAAATAATGAGAACCTTTTGCAGACAGGAATGAGATTTTGGCATACGCTTTCCCAAAACACCTGGAAGGATGGTACACACATAATAAAGACATGTCAATTAATTCTGTATTTCCATCCATAGTAATACTTCCTGCATTGGCATGTGTAGCCCTTTGAGATGTTTTATTTCTACTGTTTTATTTTACAGGCACGTAAGGAGATGTTAATCATAAGTACCACTCTGGTTCTCTGGCTCACACAGCCATGAAATTCTTCAGAGTGGGATATTTTTAAGCATTTCTGGGAGGAAAATATCTACCTCAGAAAGAGCTGAGCACTTAACTCTCTGACAAAAGAAAATGAGGGAAAATGTCACCTGTACTCTTGCCCTAAATAAAAGCTTTTTTGTCCCCTCAGTATAAAATAGTCAAAGTAGCTTATCTTTGTCTAGCAATGAGTGTGCTATACATGTAAGAAAAAAAGAGCATGCTAAGATAAGAAGTTAGAGATGGGTAAAATGATCCCTACTTGTCTCTAGAATAGCAGATAATTTTCTGAATTATAGACTTAGCATATCACATGTACGAACAAAGCCTAAATGTCACTGATACATCAAAAAATAGACTTTGAAACCCCTAAAGTAGTCTGCTCCATTTAGTAATGACTACCTTGGAGGCATACAGTGACTTTGCAAATGATCCTTCAGAGTACATAGAAAAAAAAATCACATATGAAGTCACTGTTCATTTTTTTTGGCAAATCTTTCCATCAAAAGTGGATGCTTCATTTTTTTCAGAGGGAAGCTCAGAGGTGAGAAAAAAGCTCCGTTAATATGGCTGTCTCAATTTTTAGAGCATGGCATGGGGTCTATTGTTTTGAATCTCTATAAAGGTGTGCATAAACCCACAGGCCATAAACAAAAAGAAAAGCTGAAGGAAGCTAAAAAGCAGAGCTTTCTGAAAAGAAGCTTTGAGAATCTGCAACTTTGTGATCGCTTACAAGGCAAAATAAAGCTTTAGAAACAGTTTAATGAGGTGTGGGAAAACAATGCAAAATCATCTTCGGGGAAAATATCAAAAGCGGAATAACAAGCACAAAAATAAAAAGAAACAGAAAGATTGTTTGTGATATCCTCTTCTAAAGGTGGATGTTTGAACATCTTGCTGAGAGTGTAGATTTTGAAGGAAAAGGCCCCCAGGTTTCAGGGCAACGCTATCTGATCTTCAGAGGAATATCTCACTAGAGGTCTTCCAGTGTTACTAGCTGGGTAACCTGAAATGATTTCAAGACTGATGATACAAAACAAAAGATAACAATATTTCCCTACTTCTAAATAAAGAAGCATAGATACTGGGTTAAGCATAAAGGCAACATAAGCAGTGAATAGTGAGAAGAAAGATCTAGTGCAACCCTGATCCCTCCTTCCCATCCTCCTGCATCTCTGGGAATTTGGGTATGAGAACCAGTTTTCCGAAGCCAAGTGTGGAAGGGATGCCTGCAGAAAACAACTTTAGCTGATGAGCTAACCAGTGCCCGTGTCCCTCGGGTGGCCATTGAGCACAGGGATACGTGGCAGCTGGCAAGGCAGGCCACCACAGGGTCTCACAGTACAGGCAACACACCAATGGAGATGGGGTCTTGGGGCTGCAGGCCCCGACCAGAGGCTGAGCTAAGTGAGCAGGATGTAAGAAACCACCAAACACGATGGGAGAAGCTGCCAGACGTGGCAGGCAGCAGTGTGAGGAGCTGGCAGGCGTTGCAGGCAGAGTGGTGAGGGGATTGCTGGATTTCACGGGTAGATCAGGGGAGTTACATGAGGAGCATCCAAACTCCACAGGAGCTGAAGAGCAGCGTTGGGGACCCATCAGCAAACTGAGTCTCGCCTAGGAAATGGTGTCTCATGCCCATTCCTGATGGCAGCAGTGTTTTCCCAATGATTTTCTAAAATAGGTATACTGCAGTATGAAGCCTAATTTCAATAACACTAATACTAAATGAGTACAAAACCATATGTTTTTAAGAAACAGTGTATGAAGTAAAATTTTTAATGACCATTTGTAGCAATGGGGGAAGTGCCTCACAAGGAGAGCCTTTGAGTCTCTGCAGACACAGATTCAAAATCTTCCCCAAACATAGCATTGATCTTCATAGTTCATCTGTATCACAGACCTTATCATCACTGGCCGTTCAGTGGGATGGGTAGATGGGGTTAAAGAAGGATGTAGGATTGCGGTGACAGTGATAACCACAGAGTATCCATAGTGTATCCACAAGAAACTTTGCTCAGCTTCTACTAAGTCAGTAGTTAACTTTGGCCTGTATTATGTTGAACATTCCTCCTTCACTTTTATCACTGCTATGTTCACTCAGCTTTGGAATATATTTTTTAAGAAACGGCATTTTATTTTGTAAAAAGTCAAAGGTCTGTAAGTTGGACTCAGCTGAATAAGAAATGAGCTGTTTTCAGTGACGAGTTTGAAGTACAAAAAGACTATTTTCTCCTGCCTTCATTGTGCCGACCTGACATCCAAAGTTTATTTCTTTACTTGTTTGCTTTTGAATACATTACAAATATAATTTTCCCTGGCTTGAAATTGAAATGCAAAGTTTCAGTTCAAAGGAGAGGTTTAACCGAATATGAAACACTTTAATAATATTTACTCTACCACTCTAATTAATTCGTACTTGGCCTCCACCTCATCCTTTCCTCACCTCAGCTTCTCAGTGCAGGCCTGTGTTTCCTGACAGACCTATGCGGTGGTAAAATGCGTTAGAAAATCCTCTTCATCGCCAGGCAACAATGACCTATATTTATCTTGGAAGTGCGGAAGTGAAGATGATCCTGAAGCAGCTTGGGAAACTCAGTCGAGGGTTAAGCCCTGCCTGTGCTCAGGGAAGAGCGAAGGGCAGGAAGGTCATGAGGCGAGGGGACAGCCTGCATCAGATGCCATGCCAGGAGCCAGAAGCGGAAATCCGCAGAGGGGCCACACGGAAATGAGAGCTGGTGAGTATCCAACACCTCACTCTGCAGGAGTGATTGTCCCGCTGACAGCCATAATTTGCCAGTCTGCCCCGGAGCGTGAGCCTTTCTCTGGGACACGCCGTGCCGGCCACCACGCCGGCTGCCCACGCTGCTGGTGGGGCTCGCCAAGGGCCTGCTGCGGGCCGGTGCTCAGCCACGGGTGCTGCAGCAGCTGCCATCCCTCCTCAGAGAGAGCCAGCTCTGACATCTACCAAGGCTGCCTGAAGATCTACACTCCTAGGAGCTGCTGAAATGGAGCTTGGAATCCCCAGGATTGCTGCCTGGGCTCTGTTTCTGCCCAAATGCTTGTATGGCCGTCGTACAGGGTTTGTACCAGCTTTCGCTGGCTAGTGCCTGCTGAGCCACGCAATTGTTGTAACCTCTTCCTACAGATTTTTGTGCAGGCGTGTAAATGCGTGTGTGCAGATAGGTTAACATGATGTGATGTGCTTCTGCCAGTTCCAGACAGGAACAGTATTACCCAGAGCTTGTAAATCTATGAATCAGTAACGTGGTTATCCCAGTGATACAGACTTTCTACCCTAGCAGATGCGTACACACACACGCGCTTTGCAAACAAGGAAAGTATTATTTCCCTCATTTTTAAACGGGAAAGAGAGGAATGAAGCCCTGAATGTTGATCAGTGTCATGCACAGGCTGCATATTTCTTGCCTGTGTCCAAAAAACTCTAGAAAACTTTGCAAAAGTCTTAGGAGAAAAAAAATATCCAAACAAAACTGTGTGTACCTCAGAAAGAAAGAAACAAAAATCCTCTTAATGATGTAGCAGTGTTTTTTATTTCTGCATATTACGTGTCTTACATAGAATATGTACCTATATATGTATATATGTTGAAGCTTAAGCTTGAATCCTGTGGATTCTGACAGTACTAGAAGCTGGTTACTCAATGCCCTAAAAGAAAGTTGGGAGTTTCCCCTTTTCAGCCATGCTGAGTCACAAATTATCTGATTTAGCATAAAATTGATCCAGGTCTAAAATTTAATCTGTTTTATCCCCTTTTATTGGTAAGCTGAGGTTCATCAGCCTGTCCACTACTTGAATTACATCTCAATACAGCAGTTGAAGCAAAGAGATATATAGACTATAAATCTCTACTGCCATCACCGTCACTGTAGATTGAAAGAAGAGCCAACAGCCCTGTAACTAACACAACTGGTCACGCCTAGCTGAGACTCCTAGTAGAGGAGCTCCAGCTGTTATTTTCTCTTCAAGTTTTCACTGGTTTTCCACACATCTGAGAGACATGAAAAATGTCATATAAGGCATATCCTACTACTAATATGAAAAGTTATAAGCTCCTGCT
>NW_010545577.1:6207-13398 GCF_000687285.1 Phaethon lepturus
GAAAACTGTTTCAATCAGATATTCAGGGAATGCTGTTCAACAGGCTCAGCTGGGCCATTTGCCATTCAGCAGATGAAGCAACTCCTGACCTTGAGTTGCAGGACTTGCTGACTGGTTACGCCTTAAGTACATGTGAGGTTATGATTCAAGGAGAGAGGGAGCAGCAGATGGTAACTGTGCCTGCATCCAGACAGCAAGCAAGAAAATTACCCTGCTGATTCTGCCTTGCTTCTGACTGCATTTTTATTTATTTGGTATTTATCTGACTGCAGCTTTGCCAGCAATCTAGCAGCAAGTTCATGAGATACTAGTTTCTATGCTTTTGTTACCGTATTCTGTGATTAAGTCAATACTTTTTACTTCAGTAATGAGTGAGGGTAAAATTCATCTCTTAATTTTGAAAATGGCATTAAATCAAGACCGGTTTAATGAACACGGTTTACTTGGATAATAGAGCAGTGAACTCAGAAGCGCTAACTTCAGGTCTTGGCTTTGCTACTTATCTAAGGGCACACCATTTCACTTCTCTTGTCACTTTTGCCACTGATAAACAGGAATAATGATACTGATCTCTGTAACAAAACACTCTGAGATGTACTGATAAAAAGTCATGGAGGAAATTACTAGTTTTACCTTATATATCTGTAGTTCAAATTACTCCCTTAATGTACGTAAGCCATTTTGCTTTGCCATCTGTGATCTTTTGACTTTTGTCTGTTATCATCTGAAAGGCACAAATAAATACTCAACTGTTGAAAAATAGTGTGTGGCACCCATCAAACAAGCAAAATAACCTGTTTTCAAAATCAAATACCTTCTGGTTTTAAGTTTAGTTCCTTGACACTAGAGTGCATCCCAGATGCTTGATTGATTGCTAGAGGGGGCAAACACAATCTCTTCATTATGCTAATAATGAAGTAATAGAATTTCAATGACTTTTTTTTGACAAATGTCAGTGATTAATTAATTCTCTAGTCAGTATAATCACGTTGATAATCCTTTTGAAACCAATGTCACCATCACTTTCATACAGTTGTTCATAGAAACAGTCGTGGATGAAATAAAATGTCACACTGCATGTTTCATCACCTTGTTTTGTCCTGAGGCCCTCCTTCCTCAGGGGATTGTTTTCTGTGAGTAGACAGGTACAGGATGTCTGGCTAGGCCTGTAAGAGCAACAAGGCTTGACACTTCGCAGTTCAGAAGCCACAGGTGGCCTTTCTTTCACTGAGGATGTGATGCTGAACAGCTTTCTGACCTACATCAACAAGGTGGTGAGAGCGCTGCCTCCCTACCATGTGGCTGGGGGAGCCCTGACTCCCTCAATGAAATGCATTGTCCTGCTTCACCACCATCTCCCTGCCAAAGCCATCAAGGGCTGTGTCCCCGCAGGCAACCCAGAAAGACTGTGGAGGGGGATGCTAAATCAACCAGTAACTACCCTGGGGAGCAGGAGTGGATATCAATCCTATCCATCCTTAGATGTACACACCCTATTCAGACCACCTATATGACTGATCCTGTTCATTTAAAAAAAAAAACAAGAGACAAACAACCTCAAAAAATCAAGTGCAGTATAGATGAAGGAGAGAGACAGTCCTTCTGTTTTCAAACACAGGTGAAGAGAATAAGTGTCTCCCCTTACTCCCCCTTGCACAGGCAGTGAGAAGCTGGGATTCACTTTGCTCAGCTGCCCTTGAAGCCTGACTGAGCCCCATCTCCCACAAAAATGCCACAGAGGCCGGTTTACAGCTTACTCTAAGCTGGTAGGGGACACAGCCAAGACAGCTGACCCAGGCTGGCCAAAGGGATATTACATACCATATGTTGTCATGCTCAGTATATAAAGCTGAGGTGAGGAAGAAGGAAGAAGGGGACATTCGGAGTGATGATGTTTGTCTTCCAAAGTAACTGTTATGCATGACGGAGCCCTGCTTTGCTGGAGATGGCCAAACACCTGCCTGCCGATGGGAAGGGGTGAATGAATTCCTTGTTTTGCTTTGCTTGTATGTGCAGCTTTTGCTTTACCTATTGAACTGTCTTGATCCCAACCCATGAATTTTCTCACTCTTACTCTTCAGATTCTCTCTTCCATCCTGCTGTTGGGGGAGTGAACGAGTGGCTGGGTGGTGTTTAGTTGCCAGATGGAGTTAAACCATGACAGACACACAGGTATGAACAGATGTATGAAGTGCCATCATTGGGTACTCAAAATGTCTGCACAGAGGTGCCAGATATGACCACCGGGGAAAACTAGGCTCTTACGGAGCAACACTTCAAGCCAGGCATGGTATCCCAGGGTTTCTAAAAGGCACTGGAAGTCAGTAGCTAGAAAATTGAAATGCATCCATATGTTCATGTTTAGACATTGATCTTGCAAACATTTATGCACATGGTTATGTATAACTGTTAACAGAAAATGCTGTTGTCATAAGAAATCTCATTGATGCTAAGAAAAAAGATGGAAAACTTGAGGCTGGGTTTTCAGAAGTGTTGAACTTCCCATGAACAAGAAAAGTCAAAACAAAACAAAGCCAACAACTCATGCAATAAATTAAGAAAATTTTAAAAAGAGAAAAGATGTTTAAGTGAATCTACCGTATATTTATTAGGTTGGGCAGAGGCTCTCAGTGAGTTTGTGAATCTGTTGGGTGTGGTAGTTGGCAGCTCAGCGCATTAAGATACATGCATCAAACTGGGGTAGGCATAAAAAATGAACCTGGGGACTTCCCGCTACTGTCACAATTTGTTATCTGTTTCCTTGCTTCTGCCTCCATGAATGTTCTTATGTAGCATCCCATGTTCCTCAAGGAGACATCACTGCTCTTGGGCATCACTTTGACTCTCTTTATCCACTCCTTCATCTTTTATGGAAATGAAAAATGGCAAAAATAATCTGTTCTCTCCTGCGCATCATTAGTATCCATTGCTCATTTTTTGAGGATTGATATACAAATTCTGGTATACTCAGGAAAACGCAGCAACATCATTGTATTGGCCCAATGCAGTAGACGTCCCTTCTTAAGCATATCCCAAAGGACCTACAAGTGCCCTTGTAGAGGTCCTGTATTTCAAACCTCAGCACTAATTTTATTTCTTTGGTTGCATCTTCATGCTAGTCCAGTTCTTTGATAGTACTGGTAAGATGCCTTACTTTGCCCTCCTCCACTGAGACTGCAGACCCTATTGAACCAGCTGAAGAAATGCTAAGAATAAAGAATACAACTTAGAATATTTTTTTTTCTCTTCCGAATTTCCATCTTCCTTCTCCCAAATGTGGTTTTGGATTGCTCAGTCTCCAAAGACTCTGACAGGGCACATCCTCGATTCAAGAGAAAGACAGTGTCTGTAGTATCCAAGGAAAGCAATGGCAATGGAGATTGCTCAGCCTCTGGGATTTATAAGAGAGACTTTGGTAGATTAAAAAGTAGGGACAGTTTTGGCCAAGATAATTTATGAAAGTTTACTTTTTTTAAGGCAGACAAGTAATGGCAGAGTAAATCATAATCAACTCTGAAACATTTTTCTAGACATTATAAATGCTACCAGCTCTCCTCAATGTGTTTTATAAGATATAAGACCATAGAACATAAAGCCCAGTGGATTTCTGTACATCTTTCACCTTTAGTTTCAGTATGAATAAGGACCTTTCTCTTTGCATTTTCATGTAGACCCTTAACAGCTGTTCAAGATAGACCATGTGATAAGTAAGAAAACACCCAAAGAGGTTTGAATGCCATAATGTATAAAGAGGAACCATCATATACATGAAGTCTGTGATAAAAATATCCAGGTACTCAGCACTGAAAAGATTTTGTTGGAGGGATTTATGTATGTGGCAAAACACATTTGAATCAGTACACTGTACAGAATTTCTGTGTGACCTGTGTTAATTTGACACAGTTGGAAAGAATACTGGAAAATGTGAAAAGTCTACTCTTCTAGTAAGAAAAAAAATATAATTGAAAGCTAAGTAGAAACCTTAAAGATTTGACATTAACAATTGACACAAAAAGCCAGTGAGGAATATAGTAATTTTTGCAAGGGGTCTCTGTGCAGTTATTAAGACTGAGAAAAAACCCATTAAGATGGATATTACAAGAAATTATAAAAGCCTGTAATAAATGACTAGATAAATTTCAAAACAGTGGGGTTAAATATACATTTAAAGATCAATAACCTACATTTAGCTTTGATGTTAGAAATTCAGTATCTTTTTAAAACATCCTTAGTTGGCAAGCACAGAGAAAATCATCTCCAAATGGTCTGCAATGGTGAACTAAAGGCAGATCACAATGGCTGCATTCAAACAAATATATTCTATACAATAAGATACAGAAATATATACAATGCTAACTGATCAAATTGTGTAGTGGTTACTAAGTTAGAACTGCTCTCACATACATGAGATGTCAGTCAGAAGTCAGCGATAAGATACTGCTGACTTCTGCCAGGCAACATACAGACTGTGACATTCACAAATATCTGGAGCTAAATCCTGGGAAAACCTGGTATTTATTTACAGTGGCATGACAATACATTGAACACCCAAACTTTTGTCTCCCAGACTGACCATTTAAGTCCAGGACATTCTTGATACTCAAGAGAAGAGGCTATGATAAGTACCTATGTCTTTGTCTGATTCTCCTTGACCACTAATCTGGAATTTTGAATGGGAGAACAAAACATATTTTAAGTTATTTCCAAATTCCTTGTATTCTGTAGACGTGAGACTGCTGACCCTTGGGAGTGTGCATGAATAAGAGACTTGCAATGGGTATTCCAGGGTTTTCTCTTTATGTTTTCCATGAAGCAGGGAATCACCACAGTATTACTGCATATCTGCCCTACTACTGAACTGTGTCTTGTGCTCTGGGCTTGGCTGATGGCTCTCACAATTTTTTTATGTGGGCAGGGCACAGAACAAAGTTCAGAGAACTGTTTCATTCTGCTACCAGTGCTGCACACCTTGCTGCAGGAGAAGAGCAAACCCATTGTACTTTCAGAAGTTTCCATACAATGCCTTCTCTTATTTGGAATGCAGAATTAATCATAGAAGGAAAGTGCAAATAATCTTATGAAATTATTTGAAATTTCCCTCTCAAATCAGTCTCTTTCTCTTACTGTGTTCTTTTATTCTGCAAAGACAGACTACCTATACATCCTCGTTTTGAATGGTGATACTCTAGAGTTGAGAGGTCTGACGTGTTTTGCCTGGATTGGGATATATGGCACATTTGGGGAAGGGATACATCAAATCACCAACTGGCAAGTACTTGATTGCTGCCACTCTTAACTCAGTCACCCAGCTAGGCATTATTCATGAGGGTTTCAGATTACCCAACTATAGGTTTCCAAAGCGCCTCAAAAGATATCTCAAACACCCACTTCCCAAACATCTTTCATACATCTGATTCTATTTTACATAAATGTATAGAATATATTCCCCAGTTCCCTGGGACCATACTGGGGAAACAGGAAATTCAGGGGCTACTCAGCACTTGGTTTTGCAAATTCTTTATACAGAGCCCAGTATGTCCTCTGATAGCAAATTATCTATAAATGTTCAGATAATTTCCTTATTTTCCTTCTGTCTTTCTCTAAATACACGAGTATGACAAAGCAGCTCAATCTCATTAATGCAAATATATACTGAGCATAATTATTTCTCCCACAATGCTGAACTCTGCACAACCTCTGCCATAAGTATTGCAAAGAAACTAGATATTTTAGAGCGTGCCACAGCCAAGAATCAGAGAGGCAAAACTACAGCTGACAAATGAAGAGAACCAATTCAAACATAAGAAATTGTGATAAAATGTAACCCTAGAAATTTAAACAGCTAAAGATTAGATTACATGTCACCTCTCCTTTAATGTTATGTGAAGTACCCCCTGTGGTTAGGGAATGACAGATTGCAAAGGGCTGATGATGTTCCATGCTCCCAGTTCCAAACTAGCAGTAAGGCAGCTACTTTATAAGGGACAGAAAGACATTAATTTGATGACTTAAAATATTGGGAGAAAAATAAAATGAAAAAAAAAAATTCCCCAGACCTGATGAAAAATGATCTTTCTATCCTGTTTTTCCTGTTGTTCAAAATTTCCTACTGTCAATATTTTTCTCAAGCTATGTGTTTTTGGAATGAGCTTTTCAATGAGTGGCTTTTGTGCATCTTTATCTCACAATTATAATGCATTTGGAAAAAAAACCCCAAAACCAGAAAACTGCCTGAAAGGTGTAGGTGTATGGATTGCCCCTCACAAATGTACTGACTGATGCTAAAATGTCTTTTAACAGCCAGTGCCATCTTAGACTTTCCACAGAGCAAAGCACATTAGTCTGATCAACTTGCTGTCAGATCCTTGCTCAGCACAATTAGTCTGATGCAGCTTCATGGCTTTAGGCACACTGATGAAACAGTGGCAACTCCCTCCATAATACTGGCCTTTGTCAGGAGATTCCTGTCCCTGTAACAGAAGGTATTGCTGCTATTTGTTCCAGCTAATGAGTTTAAAGGAGAGAATATCATAAAACAATATTAAGACTTCATTTGTTTAAATAATCTCTTGGACCTCTTGTCTGATGACCTGAAATTAAAAGAAATGGGCTGTAATGTTGATCCAGTATGCCTTAGGATAATGTCTAGATGACTGAAAATAGACCTAGTGTAGTTAGAATGCAAATGTCTGGCCCTGTTAATAAACTAATTACTCAGCTTGCAAGTCATTGTTTAGGATTAATCCTTTTAGGGTCTGAGTTTCCTAGATTTTACTTTGCATTCTCAGTGGATGGTTTCCACATACTTGTTTCGACAGACACAAGGGGTACATATTTATCATGAAGCATAGGTCTTTGCTTTCATTGCACAAACTATCACTGAGAACATTTTTATCTATTTCTATTGGACTACAAATTTTGGGAAAAATTTAGAGACAAAGTTACTGAGAAAACAGATGAGCTTCACTGTGCAAAAGCCTCTAAAATTACATATTTAAATTTAAATTTACATGTAAAGGTAAATTTATAAATGTATATAAATTTATAAATTTATAAACAAATAGGATCAGAAGGGGAAAGGATCTCCCTTCCAATAGGGGAAGGGACTGAGAGCAGCCCTGCTGAGAAGGACTTGTGGGTACTGGTGGATGAAAAGCTGGACATGAGCCGGCAATGTGCGCTTGCAGCCCA
>NW_010545577.1:13639-63745 GCF_000687285.1 Phaethon lepturus
AATGATCAGAGGGCTGGAACACCTCTCCTGTGAGGACAGACTGAGAGAGTTGGGGTTGTGCAGCGTGGAGAAGAGAAGGCTCCAGGAGGACCTTCTTACAGCCTTTCAGTACCTAAAGGGGGCTTAGAAGAAAGATGGGGACAAACTTTTTAGCAGGGCTTGTAGCGATAGGACAAGGGGTAATGGTTTTAAACTAAAAGAGGGTAGATTTTGACTAGCTATAAGGAAGAAATTTTTGACAATGAGGGTGGTGAAACACTGGCCCAGGTTGCCCAGAGAGGTGGTAGATGCCCCATCCTTGGAAACATTCAAGGCCAGGCTGGATGGGTCTCTGAGCAACCTGATCTAGTTGAAGATGTCCCTGCTCATTGCAGGCGGTTGGACTAGATGACCTTTGAAGGTCCCTTCTAATCCAAACGCTTCTATGATTCTATGATTCAATAGCCTGGAAAAAGACAGGCACAGATCCCAATTCTTTGCTCACCTCTAAACATGAATGTAAATCCTTGTCTCATCTTTTAGGAGAGCAATCTAGCCATCATTGAAGGTGGATCATGGCTTTCCCTGAGAGTTATTCTTGTTGTTGAATCACTTTATATAAGATACTATTTGAGGTGGAGAGCGACAATAGTTTAATCCAGAAAGAGAAGAAAAATTAACTAACTTAAATGAACTAACTAACAGTAAATGCTATGTGTAACCTGTTAACAACAGAAAGGCACTAATGAACTATGTTGATGGAAACGTGGAAGGTGTCATCAGTACATGATAATCAAAAAGTCCTGCAGGAACAATTGGATGGCTATTAGTATTGGAGTAAAGAAAAAAAATACAATTCAGTAGTACAGACTACAAGACTTATACTTTGAGATGAACAAGAAAAAAAAAAATCAATATTGCAGTAGAAGCAGCTAAGGTCTACAACAATGAAGAAGAGAACAAAATAGCTGTTAATAAGAGGAATTTTAAAGAGTTTGTCATGATTTTCTTAGGGAAGCAAAAGCTGAGATTCAGTTGTGATTACTGTTTCAGTGCCTTCTTCGGGGAGGGCAATTGGAGGTGAGGAAGAAAGGAAGGGAAACACAACAGCAGGAAAAGCATGTTTAATCCAAAGGAGAATGCTGAAATAATATATTCATAAACCAGCTATGAATTAATTCATGCTGGGAACTTAGCGTTAGAAAAATGTTCTAACTATCAAAGAAATCAAAGTAATCAAAGAAATATAATCTGAAATAAAAAAAATCCTCACTTAAACCCTAGTATACCTTAAAATGCATTAATAGTGGTGAACTGTTCTCTTTTCACAAAGAAGCTACCCAACAAACTTGAATAGGCAACATATGTTGCCCATATTTGAAGCTCCTTCTGCAAACTCAGCTAGAACAGCTTCTTGAGTGGCTGCTGATTTTAAGCTTTGCAATGAACTTTTAAAACAAATAAACTTTTCAACTTTAATGAGGTAGATTAACATTTCCTGGTTTAGCTTTCTGCACACTGCATAGCCAGGCTCCATTTGTGGCAACAGACATGAGCTAAGGCATTTGCTGGGACAAGAAGCTGTGGAAGTTCACTGTTAAAGGGCCTGTGATCTTAAAAAGTATTACTATTTCAGAATCACGGAATCATTAAGGTTGGAAAAGATCTTTAAGATCATCAAGTCCAACCATCAACCCAACACCTCCATGCCCACTAGACCATATCCTGAAGCGCCACATCTACATTTGATGCTTTTCATATTACCTGCTTTGCTTTACAAATGGAGAAGTTTGGCAGATTTGTAAATAACATCACTCCAGTTAAAGGAACTATCTTGGCAATTTATAGATTGGGAACACAAAATTACAATTGCGATAGTGTAAGTGCTAGGTCCTTTCTAAAATAGCTTTCCTCTAGGGCAACATGTTCAGTCACAGGGTGTTGTCTGAGATCTAGCAGCAGGGGAGACGTTTGATGGAACTGTTATAAACTTTTTTGGACTACAGAGTGATACATGTCTCAATTGACTTCTGGTAACTGATGAACATAGAGAGCTGTATGGAAACCCAGGGCAGGGATCCATCTATTGACACAATTTTTGTCCTGATGTCTTCACAAGTGGTAGTTAAACGGTCCTTTTCTTACATTGCTGTAAGAAAAGGAGCTACAACTGCTTTCTGAAGAACATCCTGATTTCTCACTTGATCAACTGATTTGCTTTTCTCTCAGAGCAACTTTTTCTTTCCTAAGGTACTGTATACATTCCCTTATTTCATTGAGTGACTTTTGGTTTTGCTGTTGATTGTGAGATTCATTTGTTGAACAAAACAGAGTAGCTTGATTTTCTGCATGTCATAGCTATGGTAGCTTTTAATGGAGTCTTTTATTTAAGTTTCACAGCATGAAGATAGCTAAAAGGTCAAGAACAACAAGAAAGGCCTGCATTTTACTGACATTTAAGGCCTTCCTAATTTTACACAGCTGTTAATTTCAAAGGGCTGTATCATTTTTCCTGAGAAGAGGAAATCACATAAGTCTTTATCCTGTGAGTTATCACATATACAGTACCTGGCACGGTGTTATGACATTTTTGCACTGCAGTAGAAGAAGAAATCTAATCAGATACTTTGTAACCAAAACGGGTCTCATTTGAATTCCTGTATTATGAGGAATAAGCATTGAAGAAAGGAGGATTTCTGTTCATGTCTGGCTCTATGGGATCCAGGACCACTTCCAAAGTCCAATGGCCAAGGTGCCATGGTCCCATAGGCACCACACCAACAGGATACCCAAGCATGGCTGAGCTCCTTTCCTCCAAGTCCTCCCCTCAAAAACGAATGGTGGGTGCACAGCCCTGTTAGGAGCCAGGAAGTCTCCCAGTAGGTCAAGTCTGGATGCTGTCTCTGGGGTCCACTCCATGCCAATAGCTGGACAAATTAATTTAAAACAGAATGTGTCAAAGGGCTGTGAGGAGCCCTTGGGAAGCCAAAGGTAAGCTAGAGGCTTTTTGTTCTTTCTAAGAGTGTGGGCAAGTCACTGAACAAGCTGCACCATATTCAGGGAGTGAAGTCAGATTACAGATCTGCTTGCCAAACCTGCCTGTTGAGTCCAGTGTGAGCACAGCAATGGAGAAACTGAAGGGCAGACCACTTCTTTATCACATGTTGACTTCATATATTTCTTCAGATGTTCTTTAGCAGTACCTCTGGGAAAATAGATAAGACATTTTCTTCATTGGTGAGGGTGATTGATAGAAAAAGAAAAATCAAGCATTGTAAGAAATGTACTATTAGTTCAGCAATTTGGTTTAAGGGAAGGAAAGGGAGAAGAAGAGAACAGGGTTAGTTGTACAGTTCCCTTTTATTACAGTGATAGAGGCTGTTCCCCAGGTTCATTTAATCTCCTTTTCAAAATGAAAAAAGCACATGTCCTCAGTCATGAGATCTGATCACCCAGGTATGACACATCTGAGACAGCTCTGGATTCACTTGATTTAATTGCAGAACCTTTTAAAATCAAGAGTCCATTTCACTCAGGAGCTGCTTCTATTTCAAAATAAAACCTTGCATATGCATAGATATTACTAGAGGCAGCATTATGGTAATTTAATGAAGCTCTTATAATGTAGTGTAGGTGATACAGGAGGTGATGTGCACAAGGTTAGCTTTTTGCTTTTGTTATGATCATTTACTCTGGCAAATACTTTTAATGGTTTAGGACCTGGAAGATGGCTAGCTTTGGTATCAGCCATACATGTCCTGAAGGAGCGCTAGGAAGATACCTGTAACATTATCACAATGATAACATTGTTATTCTCAACAGGCCAGCAACTTTCCAGATTTTTCAGGTTTGTTGACATCTCTCAAAAAAATAATTTGTGCATTTAACATAGAATAACAATCTTACATAGGGCCTTTCATTAAAGAAGAACAGAATGCCAAGTGTATTTATTTATTCTGCTAATTGCACAGAAGCAGAACTCTATGAATTTGAATCACTTTGTTCACAAAGTTTTGTCACCTCAGAGAAATGTGTCATGTCATCATACTATGCAATAGCTAGGATGAAAAATAGTAAAGCTTTATTCAGGGAAAGTGTTTGGATAATTTAGATGACTGGAATATAGTTATCCAGTTTTCTGCTTGCCAGGACATTGGAGCCTGGCCAATAGTAGGTCTACTATTGATCATTGTTTTGGGTAATTCTAATTTCCCATGATCAAAAGCAATTGTACTGGTGCTTTGACAGTTTTGTTCTGAGCTCTGGCCTGAGGCTAAGGAGACACCCCCCCACACACCACATCCCCTCCGTCCCAGTGTCCCCTTTGCCTCTGCGGCAGGACACCTGGTCATCCCAGCAGGCTGGCAGCCAGGAGGGTCTCCGGGATGGCATGGCATGGCGTCCAAAGGGCCATGGGGTACGTCATCCACCCACCCATCCTGTGTGAATACTGCCTTCTATATTTAAAGCGGTAGATAACTCAGCTGATTCCCCCAGGCATTTGGCTCCATGCTAGCACATCTTTCTTAGTCACTGCTGACAAGGTTTTCCTGCTGTTACATGTGTGGCTGGGAAAAGGTGGACAATCCGTCCAAGAGCAATTGGATTGCCCAGCCATGGGCTCCACATGCAAGAAGCAGCCACTGTCACTGGAAGAATCTTTGTTCTTAACAGAGAGGACTGCGTTTCACAGATTAGCCATGCCTTAAAAAATATCAAGCAATGCTGTGCTCTGTGCCAGAGCAAAGCCTGTGTTACCATTTGATAGCTTTCTGAGAGGGATTTGGCTGTATAAATGTCTGGTAAACACTACAGTTAATTAAATGCCTGCATCTGCACATTTAGTCAAATATGCAGTCAGATATTGATTCCAGCCACAAAACTCTCGTAAACAAAATCATTGAAGATATGTGAAGTGTTTGGGTGAAGATCCTTATATAACAAGATTATCCAGCTGAAATCTCCAAAATTCTAAATTAGCAATAAAATCAAAACAAGAAGTAAATTCCATTCAGACACCCATGACAAGGAAAAATGGTTATTAAAAAAATAAGAGCTTTGCCCACTTGCCGTCACTACATATACAAACACAGTACAACTTCCTTCAGTGTTATATGAACTGTGTTTTCATGATCATTGTGTGAGTTGGTGATGTCACACCACTAAAAACTTTTTTGAAACACTTTTCAAAGTAGATTTTTACTGTTTATTTTGTAATTGTATGCAAAGGACAAAGCCTTTTTTTCTGGAGTTTCTGTCCTGTTATTTTGGATAAGAACAAAAATAATTACTAAACAACATTATGGCTTGGCATGCAGGCAGTTTTGAACATGTCTGACTTCTGTGTTCACAAAAATTAAGGAGTTTCCAAGCCTGTGTGTGTGTAGCTATAGAGATCCTGTTGTGCCCACATATGTTGGCCACAGTCACAGCTGTGGTCATCTTTTCAAAATCTGGCTCTTTTAGGACGTTCAAAGAACACAGAGGCAGGAAATCATATTCAAGGTCAGATATTATTTAATGAAAGGCAGAGACTTTTACCTTTATAATATTTCCAAGACCTCAGTAGTATAATATGTTTTCTTCCTCCTTAATTGAAAATGTTGTTCAATACCTTCTTTACTGCTCACAGAAAGTTTAAACCTCTTAATCAGTAATACACTAATGTTCTTAAATATACATTGTCTTGAATTATTGGAAAACTGAAAGTGTTTTATATTGCTGCAGAAAAGATTTTTTCTTGAGTTAAAATATTTATTTAATTTTAGTTTAGTTTCTTTCTAGCATCTTATCCTTGAAAATGATGCAGAACTGAATATTAATAGATGACTTTTTTTTCTTATAGTTGTATACTTATGTATTATATCCCAGACTTGAAAACTGTAGAACAAAGGTCCTATATTTTGTAGCAGTGGCTGTCAAAGAAAAGTGCTGGAACAGAAAAAGATAGTAGAGAATCAAACGAGTAAGTTAGTTGTCTCTAACTTTTCTAGATCTTGTGTTGTGTTAGTGAAATAAAAGAACAACAAATGATCCCTGCATTGTTGGGAGAAACATATTCCTGCCTTTATCCCATCAACTGTAAAGTAGTTTTGTTTTTAAATGGGAAACTAAGTAAGCCTGAAACTAAGTAAGAAGCAGTCTTGGACTTTCCAACTGTTTTTCTGTAGTCTGCAGGCACCAGTTTGAAATTTTTTATATTACCACCCTGAGACATCACTAAAGGGTACATGAGGGCACACAGCTCATTCTGTCCAGGATCAGGGCTTGATACATCAGCTGCAGCTGTTCACAAGGATGCCCCAATGAGCCAAAATTGAGGACTGGGAGCGATGAATAGATATGTAAATTGTGTGATAGAAGTGGTGGGGAGGAGGGTGTGTGGGTTGGAAGGGAAGAAGGAAAGAGGGTTTCACAGGTAAATTTTGGTCTTTGTGTTCAGTCTGTGTTTTTTTACATTAACATCATGGTGGGCAATCTTTGACCCTTTCAGATTACATAGCTATTCTACATGCAGTGTGCATGTGTCTCTTTTATTGTCCTTTCTCATACCTGAAGTATTTTTCCTTCCAGACCGAAAAATCAAAAATGTGCAAATACAGACATCTCATACTTCTGAAATTAAAAATAAATTTAGTCCTTCTGCTACTACCTAGCTTACAACAGATATTGAAAGGATATTTCAGTGTTGTCCCACTAGATATAGACAGTTATATCAAGATCTTCAAAGTATTTGTGGATGGCTGGCCTGCCCTTTTAACCTTTCTAATTTGGCTACATAACCATGACAGAAGAAGAGGCTGTTTCTGCTGTTATTGCTACTGACCCTCTGCCCACTCTCAAATTTTTCCTTATCGCTTCAGTAAATGAGGACCAAAAGGAATTACTCTACAATCACTCATATAGCAGCTAATATGCTTTTTCCCTTCTTCAAGGAAAAAAAAAAAGAATGTAAGAGTGATTTTATTCATTGCTGATTATAACTGTAGGCAGCTTCTTTTGCTCTTGTATTTGTGGTAAGTATTTATTCACTAACGCCAGACAGATACAAAATAAACAGTGTTGTAGCATCTTGGCTTACTGTAAGCCTGGAAATCGTAGACTGCATTCTTTCCTCTTCATCAGAATATTTCCCTGAGCATTAGCTGAAATGTTTCAAAGCATATTACGGTCAACTATTATAGAGAAGAATTTTTGCTGGAAAAAAAGGGACAAAACCTTTTTTTAAAAAAAGTAACCCTCACCTGATACCAGGCTCGCACTCTAAAGGCCTCTGACTACATACCTGTATGCTGTGTTATTTTTCTATTTTACAATGTCTTCAGTGGGTTTAGGAATCTCTAAATGCTGTCACTATGAGAAGTATCAAACAGTACTATCATGGATCAAAGGTGGCTTTTCAATGGACTGCAGGAAATCTTCTTCATCTTGCATCCATTTCTGTCCCATGAGGGTTTGATTTTCTTTTTCTGGCACATGGCTTCTCAGAAATCGATTGCCTAACACCAGTCAATTACCAAGGCACACTTAATATGTAATTTCAGGCATTTAAGCCAGAATCTGCCAAGATTTTTGGTGAGGTTTCTGACAGCTTTGTCCTACACAGCCAAATCTGAAATATCAGAATAGGGTAAGATGAACTCAGGTTGCATAATATTTTTATGCCCTAAGATCAGATAGATGAGAGGCTCTGTCAAACAAAAAGTGGGTCACCAAGTGTCAAAGCCTGCATACAACAAATATGAAATGTTACATTTGTTTGTATGACATGACAATGGTGTTATTGCAATACAGTTATTTGGACGCAGCAACAGGAGGAATTTTCATTGTTCTCCATGTTGATTTGCGTGTTTATTTGCCTTCTTGAATTATTTGACATTATATGTTTGAACAGGTCTCAGCAAGTTCTGCAAGAGCATTGGCACAGCTCAAACCAGCCATACTCATCCTGTTGACCTGCAGTGATCTGCAAATGTTTTTCTCACTTCATTTGCTGAGAGTGGATAAGAGGACGTGATGAAGAAGTTCTTTGTGTGGTAACTACATGCTTTAAGCTGGATTTAGCTTGACATCAAACAACAGCATTCACTTACCTAGAAAGCAACTGCTGGCTGTAACTAGAGAAATTGATACTGGGAGGGGAAGAATGGTGATAACACAAATAATCAAATTTAGTTCTTGGTCCAAATATACCCTGTTTGTAGTAGTGGACGCTGGGATAACAACAGATCTATCAGCTTATTAATTCAGTGTTAGAAACTCATTTTTCAAATAGTGGTTCATTCAAATAGCTTGTCCATATATTTAAGTCATCTCTGCTTTTAATCTATATTTTGCTTTGTTTGCACGACGAAGGAGGAGAAAAAGCCAGAAGCAGGTTCAAGTGTTCCAGAAGTGTAGCTAAAATTGAAAATGGCTCTTCTAAGGATGAGCGACAAAGGCAACGGGTTCCCCTTGGAAACTTGGCTTCCTGCAGGATTTCTGCTCTCCTGCTGCCAGCAGGAGAGACTAGAGATGGGAGTGAGGAAGGGACCATTTGAGTAGCATATCTATATGGCAGGAACTCAAAATCCCCATCACCATGTTTCCTGGCACACAGATTAGTCATGTTCTAGGACTTAATTTACTCTAAATTATCAATTATGCAGATCCCATTCACCTGTTTTCAGAGAAAAATATATAGCTTTGGGAGCTGGACAGAGAGAGAATGGGTTCCTAAAGTGTTTACAAAGTAAGGAGGAAAGCTTAAATCTCTAGTAGTTTGTAAGATCGAAGCAGAGGTGAGATTTAGAGACTGGCTAATAGCAAAGATAATTTTAGTATGTGTAAGCCCTTCGAGAGGGCTGGGGAGACATGATGCAAATATGAGGGAAGAGGTGGAAACAGAGACCACTGATTTATCCTTCATCTTAGGAAGTGTCAAAAAGGCAAAGTCCATTTGTGCAAAGATGTCTGAGAAGCTGTCAGAGATGAATCGGAAAAGAACAGAAGAAACTTAGTGGTGCCAGCCATGTTGGCAATGAACTCTGTTTTTTCTGTTGGAATTGCAGAATGTTTTCGTCCAATTCTTGCACCAGAAATTTCAAAACAACGCACAGAAGTGCTGAAGAGATTTCATGTTGTACAGCAGCACAGGGAGAGGTCAGGAAAGGAGAAGTTCCGAAGAGCACCAATATGTCGGCTGAATTAAGTCAGGGAATTTTCTGATGATTTTTTGCATTCTACTGGAAAAGATTCATTTGTTGATAGGGAACCTATTTAAAAGAATGTACCATTCTCATGAGACCTTTGGTGGCAGAGCTGTTGATTTGGCCAAAATCAACATAAGCTAGTAGAATAGCATGTGGTTTTGAAACTAGGAACACACAGCTGGGAAATAAAAGACTTGCATTTGCTTTCAAACTATTGCGCAGCCCAGGTGGGGTTCAGTGCTTTCTTTTCTGGGGGTCTGTTCTCTGTCTTTTAAGGAAATAATAATTTTGAGAGTTAATTGTTTCCCATGATTCCAAATGAAAATATTTATTGTTTTCATTTGGAAAGATTTCTTTTGAGAAGGGAGATACCTAATCAGATCCTCATTACCAACAGAGAAGACATAGCAGAATAAAAGCCAACAGTTAAGGCTGAAAATCTAATGGACTGTCAGAAACAGGAACTGGTAGCATTTTAGAAGGAAGAGAGGGAGGGTGAGTGCCATTTTATATGAGAATGTCTGACACTGATACCAAAGTGATTTTGAAAGTCACAGTGTTTCTGTTTGTCTTTATGTGCTGTAATACCTATTCCAGATAAAAACAATATACTAACAAAGAGCTAAACCAGAAAAGGTACTAGCAGAGACACTTTCTCAAATTGAAAGCCCACACCATACACTCTTCAGACTGAGATAAATGATTAGTAATGATCAAACAACACCTTCCTGTGCTTGCTGTATAGGCTTATTTTTAACCCTTTCTAACTGACAGCAAGCAGCACTGATTACCCTTTGCTTGCTTAAAGCTCATCTTTCCCAACACAGTCAAAGCCAAATGCATTTCTGTTTCTGCCATCATCCGTCCCAATCAGCCGCTAACAAAAGGAAGATGCCGGTGTGCTGAATAATAACCCCAGTCTTTCATTGTTCACCCCCATTTCTGATCACTTCCCATCAAACCTATTGTTCGGGGCAGCGCAGCCCACTTGTAACCTGCCTAAAGAAGCAGCGATACCCACATCACAGAAAGAAAAACAGGTGGAATACAGAGATATTTGTACTCCTGTGGTAGGAAATGTTCATCATAAAATGGAGAGTGGAAACCCTGAGGTTGCTTCAGCGTGTTTTCAGGGTTGTTGGACCACAGACTGTGTGTCAGCTAACAGAAAGGTCCCTTTCTAGAAGTGCAAAGTGAGTGTGTAATATAGCTATACACTGTTCAGGGGCTTATTTTTTCATGTTTTTCTGTGCCATTCTAGCTTTGCATAACAACCTTAAGTGTTGCACAGTATTTTTCAGCCTGAATAATTTATATTTTTTGCAGTGAATCTAGTGCTAATAGCACATGGACGTTGTCAAGGGACGTTTTATCCTAATGCCTCCTTTTGTTTTATTCAGTAGGAAATTATTGTCCTGATATTCTCAATTACAGTAATTCAGAGAAAAATAACTGCAACAAATACTATTCTGTGGTATACAAAGAACATCAAGACAGGCATATGAATATGAGAAATTTAGCTGGTTGGTCCTGTGATGTCCATATTCTCAATATTTCCCTTTCCTGCAGAAATAAGATGTTTATTCCATACTTGGTTTTGCTGTTTATTATCCTCCTCTACCATCCTGTGTTTGCCCTGATACTCCTGGATCAGAAAGGGTCTTTTTTTCTCTTATTCATACGAAGAGACAAAACACTTTCTTCACCTGACATTTTCCCACTCCGGCAAGCTCATTTTTCCAGATGTGTGTTTTGGTTCTCTGCGCTTCTGTGTTCCCATTTTCCAGCTGCAGGTACTTCTGGCTCCTGCTCTCAAGGCAGTCCAACCTGTTGAGCACATTACCAGTTATTCTACTGCTCTGGCCACATAAATATAGGTTTTTTTGTCTTTTCCTATCTGCAGGGGGAGTGGAGGAAGGATGAGGAAAGGGAGGAGTAGTGGAGAGGCAAAGGGAAGTGGGGAGGCTTTCGGGGAGCATGAAGAGAGGGACAGGAGACACACTGAGTGGAGGGAGCCGGCTGAGATGGACCAGAGGCTGCTACTGGCAGAAATGAGGCCTGTACTTTAGAGATGCCACACACATAACTTCTAGTGCTGCCTAGCTATGACTTGCTCTTACCAGAAGCTTGGGTTGTGTGATGGACGCCAAAATACCGCAGCGCTTTCTGAATGTCCAACTTTTTGGTCAGAGGATGTACCTGTCCCTCATGTATTTCTTCCAGACCTTTTCTATTTCATATCCAGTCCCTGGAACCTGTCCCCAGCTGGTGAGTTGTTTGTCCCCTATGAGCCCTCCCTTTTCTTTATACTGGCAAAAGCCAGCAGCGCTGGGGAACGTACCTGCTGACCCTCTGGCCATGCCCTCTTCCCTGCGTGCCTCTGCAGTCCTGGCCCAGTGGCAGATCTGCCCCTTCTCCACCAGCACAGAGGCAACGTCAGTGCCTCCTGCCGTGCACCCATCTGCTTTGGCAGGCTATGGACAATGTCTTGTGCTGAAATATTTCCAGACTGTGTTAAAAAACAGACTTAATCTCAAGGTTCTTATTTAAACGTGAATATAAAAATGCTTATGTCTAAATTAGCTTTATATATCTGAAAGGCACATATTTAATTACTTTGTTCTTCTAGTTCTGAAGTCAAATTCAAAATCCCACTAAGCTCTATGGGAATTGTGTAAGGCCCCTGAGGAGGACAGGGAAGAGAACATAATACTAGGTCAAATGCAGACTATAAAAGTTTCTCAGATCTGTTTGAAGCTGTGGGAAATAAATCACATTGTCAATAATGAACAACAACAAAAGAAAAGCCTGTGAAAGAAACAAAATGATAAGCTTTTTTATTTTGCCTTGGGCAAAACCTACCAAAAAACAGCCTTTTCTTTTTAGTTCAGAGGGAATAAAGTCACCCAAAAGATCAGATCATGATGGGAAAGGACAAAAGCAGGCCCTGCATCAAATATGTAAAGGATCACGTCAACATGCAATTTCACCAACCAATACAAAAATTAGATGTGGCAGAGCTGTAGTGTTATTACGTATGAAAGTATATGCTACTTCTGTTTGTCTGCCAATATTTTACATATATGCAGACAGCTGTCTCTCCCTTGAAAGTGTTTTACAATCACATGATGTGATTATATGCTACCTTCCAACTGAAGACCCTCGAATGTTTCCAAAAGTTACTATTATTTTCTTTTGTGGAGGAAAAGAATGTGAGTTATTCGTGTCAAACCTCAAGACAGAGCAAGAAATTAGGAGCAGAAGAGAACTCCAGTCCTTTTCTCATAAACAGCAGGCATCACCTGCATCTGTAAGCAAAGGCAGTGCTGCTGAAAGGCACCTGTCCTGATCTGAATTCCAGTAGCTAAAAAGAAGACAGCACAATAACAAGAACAAACAGTTCACTTTTACAACAGCTGCTTTTTTTTTCTTTTTTTTTTTTTTTTTTTTTCTTTTTTCTTTCCCTGAGAATTCCTTTCTGTTTTCCTGTACCTGGCATCTGGGCTAACAGTCCACTCACACAAAAGAAACTGAATTCCAGGGGTAGATGAAAAATACCTCTGTGAAAAAGACTACTAATCTTACTAACGAAGAGTTACCCTCAAACGAAAGTTAAAACAGCTGGTTCAGTGCTGCCTCTAATGGAGCAGATTGTGCAGTGTTCACTGTTTTCATCGGGCTGACCTGTGGAGCCCTAATTGTTAAGAAAAAGGGGAATTAAAAGGAGAAAATACTGTAGTCATAAGAAAAAAAGTAGATAATCTGGTTTGGAGGTGAGCTATTCTACAGCAATACAAGTGCACTCCACTGGAATAATGTTAATTCTCAACTGACAGACATAATAAATTAATTGTAACAGTATTAAAGATAATTTTATCCAACCCCTGTTGCTCTGCTATAGAAAATTTGTCCAGCCTGTTTCTCAAATAAGAAGTGATTTTCACCTTGCATATTCACTGGGAGCTCGGAACCGCGAGAGCTGGATGCGTTAGTAGTTCTCAGCTGCACCTCGGGGAAACGGCCTCCCGACGGTGTGCTGGTTTCTCTGGAGAAAGAAACTCCTGGGCGAGTGTGCTGCCTTCAGGTCACGGTGGACTCTTGGAAGATGTCATCAAGCAAAACTACCCTTCAGGGTAGTTACAGACTTGGGCTCAGTCTTTTCCACTTAGGAGAGTAATTCGCAGTCTAGTAGACATCCTAGGGAGAAATACAGTCTTTTATAAGAATGATTTTATTGAAGGTGTTATGTTTCGTATCGAAGCACCTGCCATTATTTATATTATTAGTTGTCTTTCCCACGTGTAGAACAAAACACAGGCTTCCAGACTGAATGCTATTTTTTGGCTTGCGGAAAACGACAGCGGAGGAGCGAGCCTGGCCTCCCTGAAGCGGATGGCACTGTGCTAGTTGCGGGCCAGCAGCGCTGCCCGTCCCCAGCCGGCAGGCAGCGCGACACATTCCTTTCGAAGGCACAAAACATCGCAATCTCTCCCCCGACCCCTGTAAGATGTAAGTAGCTGCAGATATGCTGTCCTAGCCTTCATAAGCGGCCACCCTCAGGGCCCTGAGGGCACTCCCTCCCCTCCGCAGGGTTTGGCTGCCTGGGCTCGGGGCCAGTTTTAATAACGAAGCTGTCATCAGGCCTTGCGGAGCTCAGCAGATGCCTGCCCTGCCTTTGCTCAGGGGCTGCTTTTAAACTGAGGCTCCCGCGCCTGGCGTTTGCCTGAGCTGCGTTGCAGCTGTGCCTGTACCCACTCCCGTGCCTCAGCTGACCTTCACCCACGGACATGACGTTCCAGCTTGAGCTGGGGCCGCCTTGTCCCGGCGGACCGGGCTGGTAGTCTGGGCTCCCAGCTGAAGCGGGTCAGCTGCCCCGCCCCGGCTCTGCTCTCCTCCTTCGGCTGCTGTGGGCTCTGCCTCGCGGGGACGGCGCTGGCCTCCTCCTCCCGCTGCTCCCTGCCAGCCTAACAGGGCCAGGAGTGGTGGTGGCCCCTTGCAGAACGCTTTGTCTGAGGCGGATGTTGGGCCGTGACAAGCTCAGGACACATTTCATGCTCCTGCCAAGAGGTCTGAGCATTTGGTCCTCAGGTACAACATAGTTTAAATACACTCCGTGTTTTACTGTCCTTCTTCTCCCTTCTTGGATGCCTCAAAGTTGCTATGGAGACACTTTAATTTTAAAGCACAAGTAAATTGTTTAGGAAAGCCACAGGTGCATTAGCTTTATTTCTCTATTGCATAAGCAGAGCTATGAGGGCATTACTGTCATAGATAGATAGATAGATAGATAGATAGATAGATAGATAGATATGATGTCTGTTTCCCTTGAATAACTTTTTTTATCTGTAATTCAGGCTTGTGGAGTCTTTATGTGAATAACACTTGCAAGGAGAGGATAGGTAGAAAATATGTGTTCAGGGTAAGGGGAAGAAATTTGGGAACATACTGTCACTTCAGTAGATATTAAATTTGACAGGAAAATATGTAGCTTCCCAAATGGAAGAGTTTCTGAATTTTTCCTAGTAAGAAATTGAGCTTGACAACTGAGAAATTGTAAGACTGAGCTTGAGCTATCTCTTTTTACTCACTGCTGAGGCAGTTTACAACCCCGGTAACTTTGAATACTAGAGCAAATTCCTTGCTGTCTGTTCCAGGAGGATACCATCGTAAGTAGTATTTTGTTAAAGTAGAAATAAGATTTTATATTGTAGGATGCATTATTTCCTCACAAGAAGACACTTTCAAAAACTTTAGTTAATGAACACTTAAAGTAATTATGACAAGTGGAAGGGTAAGAAAGAACAGCATGGGGCCAGATCTGACTTTTATTTATTGCTGCAATGTGACTGAGTCATCCACTTGGATCCAGCAGGGACTGAAAAACACTTCCAGGTCCATAACATATCAAGATTGTTCCAGAAAGATCTAAAATTGTCCATTAAAAAAAGAAAAACAGGCCCCAGGCTTAGCAAGAGCGTTGTAACTCGAGCACTGTAACTCTGTAAAAGAACCCTCATAATTTGTTTTATTTCTGCACTTTATTATAAACAAGCTTGAATAGTTTGTGCTGAACTACAAATTAAACAGAAGAGAAAATTTATTCCTTGGCAGAACATTTTCCTCCCAAAATACTGGATTCTTCTAGTAGCTAAAATGGCCACAGAGAGTTCTTCTAGAACCATGTAACCATTTTACTGCATAGTCAAGCCCAGGTCACCATCACTCGGGGCAGACCTGGTGTGTGAGCTGCAGGGTGCGATTAGACATGCGGTATTGCCTTTTTCATTCAAATGATTGAAACGATTTTACCAGGATGGAAAGCAATTGGACAAAGCAGTTCCTAAAGCTGAGTAATGGGGCCTATGAGCCAATGAAACATCTATTAAAAACTCAGAAGTTGCTGCAGTGACTCTCCGTTTTCCACATCTTAGCGAGGAGCTAGGGGAAAGAGAACTGAAATTAGGTAAAAGCGAATTGATTGCTTTAAACTTCGTGACTCTAAATGAAAGACTAGTTTGGGCTAGTGGCAAATTGATCAGCAGTACTTGTTTTTGTGATTGCCAAGTAATCATGGAAATGAAAGGTTGCAGGAAAATGCCACTGAATCGTAGATATGTTTTGGATAACTACATCTGGAAGAAGATTTAAGGAGTGAATTGGTGATTGAAAGCAAATTACCTAAAGATGCTTTCACAGCACGCACGCACTTCGCTACCAGTGTATTTTCTCAGGAGGAAAAACGATAGTACGCTTCTCTGCTAGCTAAGTGAACAGGTGACGGGGGTTTACAGGACAAAATGGAGAAAATGAGGTAGGAAATAGTCACTTGCTCTATTGCTAGACTTGTGGGAAACAAGTGCCAGGGTGTGACAGCCGTCTTCAAACTGGCTGGATTTTTAAATGTCATGGCATTTACCTCACTCCTTTTGAGGTCTAGTGCTGTGTGGCCCTTCTGCACAGAGAGACCCCTCCTCTGGGAGCAACAGAGGAGGCTCAAGGCCCTTCTGAGAGAGGATGCACAGCGATGGCTCCCACAGTCCCGAGCCAGAGCTAACACGTGCGGCCACTCAGGAGGGCTCATTAGCAGTGGCTTGGCACCATGACAGCTCAGTCGTGAGCCATCAGTTGGTGTGGAGCTGAGCTGCAGCACATCTACGGCTGTCCACGAGACAGACTCTCATCAGGGACAGGAAGGAAAACCTCGCACTGGGGGAAATGCAGGCTTGGGACAAATGGTGTGGATGAGGGAGAAGTGAGCTCTTCCTCTCCTCCATCCTTTGACAGGAGACAGAGCAGGGGAGGGTGTTGGGTGGTTGCATTAAGTGAGGTACCTAAGCACTACTGCTGCTCCTGTTGCATGTCTGCTTTCTCTTGATGGCTCCATCAGGCAGACCCAACATATGAACTGAAGGAGCTGGAAAGCAGCTGCATCTACTGCTGTGCTGTGGTAGAGAAACTGCGTCTAATGGGAGGATGGAGACCAATCTAGACCCTTTTGTCACCACCCTATCTAAACCTGTGGCTGTCTTGGACCATTTCCTGCAGCTTGCAGTTCTGTGTGGGGTTGTGTGCACGTTAATAATGTACATTTGACATATATGGCTTAAGAACTGCTCTGGTAAAATGCACTCTTTGCAGGACAAATAGTGCCAGCTCTGCTGTGCACTTTGCTTACCCTTTTGTAATTGTTATGCATGCTTTATCATGCTGCAGGTCTTTATCTCAAGAGGTGTGGGTAGTTCTGCAGAGATAAACTAAATTTTGTATAATTAAGACAACAACATTTGCTATTAACTGTGAAGGGTTATTATGTAATTGTAAAGACTCTTATTAAAATACAGTGGATCAACTCCAAAACAAAATAATTGTTTTGGGATTTGCTGCTGGCCTTGATTTTTTTGTTTGTTTGTTTGTTTGTTTTTCCCCTCTTGTTTATAATTGGATAGTGTTACTTTGGAACATTGCTTATGCTAAGTCTACTTGGTTCTCTTCTTCAAGGGGTGCAAAATGATTCTGTCAAATAAAATTACCTTATTTTGCCATAGCTGGAAGTATCTTGCCAGTGAATTGTTATGATTTGTATTCCTGAACTTTGTGATTTGATGTAGATGACCAGAAAGACCCATTCTAGGCCAACGTGAAATAAGAGACTGTTCTTTTTGAGGATGTAATGCAAACAGATTGAAGTTGTTGTATTTTTTCATAATCAAGACAATCCTTTTGTCTTGCTTTGTCTCACAAGAGTTTGTCCATTGATATTCCTGCTCCAGTCAAATAAGGAACCGAGGGGAAGTATGTTACATTAGTTCTTTTAAAGGTTATTTTTACTGGCCCTGACCACTGCCAGATGGATTCCAAAACTTTGAAAAATTTCCCTTCTTCTGATCTGGAACACCTTGAAGAAATAGTTACTATTACAGAGTACAAGTCCTGCCCAAGAGCTAAATTAATGGAGAAACCAAGTCATCCAGCAAGTATGGAGTTTATGTTGCAGAACTGTTTCATTCTCATTTCAATGACACTAACAATCAGACAAAAAATATCCATGCTGAGCTCTTGAACTTTTCAGTACTTAATGCTTTTCTTGGAATTTCAACTTATAAGATGCAATGGCACAGGAGTGTCAGCAGACAGCAAGACTTCTTAACTGGATCCTTGTGTTCTTTAGAATCACCTAATTTGTGTTGGTTTTGTTTGCAGACATAAATGAGATCTCAAGGTTGAAATACAAAGGGCTTGCATGAAAACAATTACAGCATGCAACTTCCCTGGCTCTCAAATAGGTTTTCATTCAGGTTACAGCATGAGTACGGCTGCTGCCTCAGCTCTCACACAGCAATTCTTTATGCTAACAATTTACCATTTTCTATATTCCTGTAACCATACATTTTTTGCTTTTATTTTAACATAACACAAAAGCCATAGCATGTCAGGATGATCGCTAAACACAATTCTGTGAAACTCGTAAGCCATGATTTGAGTGCTTTGAAAGCAGGCATCCAGCTCAGTTTCAAACAAAAAAGGCACAGTATTTCTTGGTTTATGATGACATTTCTGACAGCTTGATTTGTTTAGAAGAAACCTCGGTGTGCCAAGGAGGAGGGCAGAATGGTGAGAAGACACTATCACTATGTACCACTGGGGACATTTTCATTCTCCTCTTTGATCTCTGTTGTGGGAGGTGGGCAGAGTTCAGCCCTGAGATGACCCTGACATCGAAAGGCCGTGGACTTGCCTTGCAAAACTTTCTTCTAGGGACAGGGCAAGGATCTTCAGAAACAGTATCATGGTTATCCCCAAAATGTCTGCCTACCTGCAGTAGATTCAGGGCTTTTAGGAGCCTTTTGCATTGTCTGGCCATTTTAACAGACATAAACTTTTCCTTTGGTTATTTCCCTGAACACTGTATCTCTTGGCTGAGAGCACTGCAGAAGCATATACACCTCAGCCTAATGTTTTTACTGTTTAAGCTCCTGCCTTCTTTCCAGCTACTTGAACTGCTTTATTCAGACTTCAACAAGTCTGCAACAGAAAGCAGATAAGTACTTCCCAGAAAACCTCATCAGACCTGCCTTCCTTCCCCAGTCTTTTAGGGAGGGCTATATAAGCTAGTACCTATTGTCCTAGCAGAAATGAGCACTGGTTGTGTAACTACCTAACAGTGGATGAAGGAAAGTGAATGGTGTGTCCTCGATTTGTCAAATATAATGCAGTTCTTCAGAGAAGCTTTATCCAGTTCTTTTTCACTTGAAAACATTCCTTCTTCAACTTACATTAAACAATAAACAGACGTAGAAAGAAACCAGCTTTTATTAGACATAGTTAATGACACATCCTCTTGTTTTACCTTGTTTGCTCTTTGTCTTTTCATACAACTTGGTCTTGAAATGTAGGGTTTTTTGCTCAGTGAGACTATTATGAAAAAGTATATGCCTGAAGAAGTAACTAAAATAAAGATATCTAAATTCTGTGTGATAACCTGGTTTCATCTCACCCTGAGACTTAGACACCTGCAGTGAACCATTAGGTACTTGGGTAGCAGGTGAGGGAATCTGAGGCAGTGGAGGTATGCAATCCTACTTCTTGGTCGTGGTGCTTTTGCAAAATTTCCTAGAACTGAACCTAGTTCCTGATGCAGTGAGTTGCAGTCCCTGTAGGTTTCATCTGAGCTTGCAGAAAGACTAAATTCTTCTTAACTTCCTAGCATGCTTTCCTATCTTATTACCAGAATCTTAAAAAAAGGGTCTTGCAGCATAAGAGTTAATTAATTTCTCTCTTGGTTGTCAGTCACTGAAGGTCAGACTGTCCTAAGAGGTGGAATACTTGAAGAGAATATAATTGACTATTGTGGACAAAACATGCTGACCTTAACGAAGCAGAGATCAAAATCACGTAAAGGCAGGCAGATAATAAAGATAAAAATGAAGAGGTGAACTGCTTATAATCCACTATTTGAGGCTACAACACAAATAAAATAAATAAACAAAGGAATAAATGCAGCCTCTTTTGATGTATTTACGTAGTTCCTTTGTATGTTTTAGCATTTATTTGTAAAGGCACTCCACATAAAGTGTGCCTTAACAAAAGTCTTTTGATACAGTAACATCATGGATTGGAAGAAATATTAAGTCAAAATTTCTATGCATTGCACATATCTATAAGCATATAAGACAACATGATTTTATTTTGAAGATATTAGGCTATTAGTGTAACTGGTGATTCACAACAGAAACGAAACTTCCCTTTTTTGTTTTTTTTTCTTTTAGCAACCAGCTTGAAAAAACTTCAATCTCCTACATGGACACACAAAAAGAGCCCTTAAATCTTTGAAATTTGGTGTTTACGGTAAATTTGCATAAAAAAAATGGTGGGACATTTTAAAAGATAGTTTGTTCTTTTGTGAAAGGCTCTAGGAGGTTGTGGTCTGTGTCAAAACTGTCAGTTTCCAAGATGTGTAAAGGAGACTTGACAAAGGAAAAAGACATAGGTTTCTGTTGTCTTTTCCATGTCACAATCTGTAAATGCCAAGATGTTGTCACTGTTTCGTAGAAGTTACAATTGTGCCTGTCCAGGAAGTGTTTTGAAGATGTGAAAGCTTGTAGAGTTGCAATGTTACAATGTAGTTTAGTTATTTTAGGAAGACTTTTACAAAACCAGGAACTACCAACCAGTCAGCCTCATGTCTGTACCTGTAAGGTCAAGGAACAGATCCTCCTGGAAGCTATGTCAAGGCATATGGATGACACAGAGGTGATTAAAGACATCCAACATGGCTTCATAAAGGGCAAATCATGCCTAGCTAATCTGGTGGCCTTCGATGTTGGAGTGGCGGGGTTGGTGGATAAGGGAAGAGCAACTGATGTCATCTATCTGGACTCCTGTAAGGCCATTGATACAATCCCACACAACATCCTTGTTGCTAAATTTGAGAGGTATGGATTTGATGGATGGACTATTCAATGGATTAGGAATTGGATGGGTGGCAGCATCCAAAGAGTTGCAGTCAATGGCTGAATGTCCAAATGAAGATCAGTAACAAGTGGTGTCCCTCAGGGGTCCATACTGGAACTGGTTCAATATTTTTACTAATGACATAGGCAGTGAGATTGAGTGCACACTCAGCAAGTTTGCAGATGACACCAAGCTAAGTGGTGTGTTAATACGCTTGGACGAGGGGATGATGCCATCCAGAGGAACCACGACAAGCTTGAGAAATGGGCCAATGTGGATCTCTTGAAGTTCAACAATGCCAAGTGCAAGGTCCTGCACCTGGATTGGCAAAATCACCAGTATCAGTACAGATTGAGAACAGCCCTGCCAAGAAGGACTTGGGGATACTGGTGGATGAAAAATTGAACATGACCCAGCAATGTGCGCTTGCAGCCCAGAAAGACAATCATATCCTGGGCTGCAGCAAAAGAAGTGTGGCCAACAGATGAAGGGAGGTGATTCTTCCTCCTTACTGTGAGATCTCCTGTGAGATCCCACCTGGAGTACTGCATCTAGTTCTGGGGTCCTGAGCACAAGAAAGACATAAAGTGTGTCCAGAGGAGAGACAGGAAAATGATCAGAGGGCTGAAACACCTCTCCTATGAAGAAAGGCTGAAAGACTTGGGATTGTTTAGCTTGGAGAAGAGAAGGCTTCGCTGAAAGACTTGGAATTGTTTAGCTTGGAGAAGAGAAGGCTTCAGGGAGACCTTATTGAGGCCTTCCAATACTTAAAGGGTTGTCCTGGTTTCAGACAGGATAGAGCTGATTTTCTTCACAGAAGCTAGCGTGAGGCTATGTTTTGGATTTCGGATGAGAAACTTGATAATGTGCTGATGTTTTGAGTTGTTGCTGAGTAGTCAAGGACAGTCCAGCTTCTCATGCTGGCCTGCCTGCGAGGAGGCTGGGGGTGCACAGGGAGCTGGGAGAGGGCATGGCCAGGACAGATGACCCAGGTTGGCCAAAGGGATATTCCCCACCATACGACGTCACGCCCAGTACATAAACTAGAGTTGGCCGGGGGACGGGAATCACTGCTCAGGGACGGGCTGTCGATTGCCGGGTGGTGAGCAATTGCTGTATTGGGCATCACTTGTTCTTGTACATTCCTTTGTCAGTATTATTATTGTCATTACCATTGTTGTTTCATTCTCTCTTGCTGCCCGATTAAACTGTTTTTATCTCAACTCACAAGTTTTTTCTCCAATTCTCTCCCCTGTCCCACTGGGAGAGGGGGAGTGAGCGAGCGGCTGCGTGGTGCTTAGTTGCCGGCTGGGGCTAAACCATGACAGGGGTGATTAAAAGGAAGATGGTGAGAGACTTTATAGCAGGGCCTGTAGTGGTAGGACAAGGAGTAATGGTAGGCATTGGTAGACAAGAGGGTAGATTCAGGCTAGGTATAAGGGAGAAATTTTTACGATGAGGGTGGTGAGCCATTGGAACAGGTTGTCCAGAGAAGTTGTGGATGCCCCACCCCGGAAGTGTTCAAGGTCAGGTTGGGTGGGGCTCTGAGCAACCTGATGTCCCTGCCCATGGGAAGGGGGTTGGAAATAGTTGATCTTTAAAGATATCTCATGACCCAAACCATTCTATGATTCTATGAAATCTGTGTCACAGTGTTCTGTTGATACTCACTAAAATATTGGGATAGAAACTCATTGCTATTATTTGCTATCAACAACCCTCTTCTTTCAATCAAGGGATGACAGATAGACTTTGACTGCTCTTCAAAGTCCTGGTTAAAAAAGCAGGGCAACCAGATGCCTAGCATTTTAAGAGAGAAGAAATTTCAGACATTTCAAAACAATACATTATCAAGTAGAGACAAAATACCACATGAATTCCTTCAGAAATTACAGTGATTTATTAAGGTAGACAATATACTTTTTCTACATTATTCTTGGTGAACTTACCTGTTGGTGATTACTCTCTGCTTATTCTTCTAGCTGCAAGCAAATGCCAGCTTTGCCAGACCTGATTTACTTACAACTGCAGTCCATGAATTTCCAGTGAGTACTTAGCAGTTCTTTTAAGATATGCAGCATTTCAGACCTACAAAATAACTACAAATTTTAAACTTGACAAGGCCATAGGTTCACAGTGTTTTTTTATTTCTGTTTTCCTGTACTTTGTATTAAGAAACTTTGACACAAGTATAGTATTTTTCAGCAAAGTGAGATTAGAGCTCTGATATATCTTTTCTATACTTTCAGACAACGGAAACACTTTAGGTGATCTAGCATTCATCTGGTATTCAGGATTCAAAAGAAGCAGTTAGTTACACTTCTGCAAACTGCAGCAGGTTTTGACTATAAATCAGTGACTCTTGTCTGCCCATTCTCGCTTTCATTAATATTTCATAAAGTTATGGAATTACTTTTATGCGCTTTCACACTGAACATATGCAGGGGGTAAATGTGATAAATCAGTCAGTGGTTCAAAGCTATAATAACAGAAATGGAGGAGATTCCTGGAGTACTAGTAGGTTGTTAGCCATAGACTGCACAGCTCTCACAGAGCTCATAAAGTCTCAGAGAATATTCCTTGTGCAGTTTTCCTGCCTAGATACTTAGGAATATTGGGATTTATACACAGGCAAAATGTAAAATACTGCGAATAAAGCAGTAACTCTGAAGCTCAATGTCTTTTTTCACCGCGCCCCGCCCCCCCGCCCAGTTCCTAGCAGCCTTTCAAAGACCCTTAGTTGAGCTGCTGTACACTGAAGTCCTGCGCCAGAAAGGAACTGTGTGCAAACTTTTAAGACTGTAGTTAAAAGAACCACAATGCTAATGATCACTCTGGGCAATGGCTAGCAGAACACACATACAAATTATAAGTCATTCATAATGGCAAAAACTTTGCCCTCTGGAGAGTATGAGTTGGAGGGAATGAGGAAAATAAATTGGTTTTTTTAAGAGTTTTCATTACATTTAAATTATTTTTCTTTGGAAACTCATTTCCCTGGCAGGCTTATTTTCAAGAGCAATATTGCTGTAATGTAAGTTGCCATAAGTTTTTCAGTTCATATTTGCAGAAGTTATAGATTTGGAAACCACTACAGAAGTTAACATTTTATAGAGTGGAAAGGTAGAGAGGTGCATATGAAAAACAAAATTTTTTTTTTAAATCTGCAAAGAGTTCTCATCTTAATATTTTAAATGTTAACAGTAGTCATGAATAACACATGCAGATACCCTAGACTGTAGATTGTAAGAGGCAATGTGTTAGAAAAATGTCCAGTTATATGCAGTTCTGATTGTATTTCACATTGGTCTTTCTGTGTGATTTTGCATATAACCCTTGAGCTCCACCTGACTTCAAGCTGTACAGGAACTAACTAATCAAATAAGTAATCTGCCCTGACCATTCCTCTGGACTATTCAAACAACCTTCTTTCTGATCTTTTGTTACCTTTTAATAGGCCTCTTCCCAGTTTATTTAAAAACAATGCAGCTATGTAATACAAGCACAACAAACTGTCTGTCTGTTTTCAGGCCTTCCCTGGCATTCACCAGCATTGTACAAATGAGTTTATTTGTACTAAACCACAGGAAACAGGACAAGCCTTATCATACAATTACAGACAGGAGAAGGACCAAACAGTTCCCTTGCTCAGGATCTCATAGGGAGTCTGTGACAAAACTTAGCCACGCATACATTCCTGATATTGCAGAGCAGTTCCTTAGCCAGAAGCTGATATTTTCCCTCTGTCACCTTCCTATAGAAGGATACCTTTTTAAATTAAATTTTCAAAACAATTTTGAATGTAAAGAATTTCATGAGAATCATTAACCAGCTTTTTAGATCCACTGTTGCCCATCTGTGAAGAAGACGACTTTAAAGGAATTCCACAGTGACAGATTATAGGTAGGTCATTTCCTAACATTTAGCCAATTTTTTGCTATTGCTGTCTTGGGTTTTCATTGGATTTGAAATCTTGAAAAACAGTCTAAAAAACAGATTGGCTCGGGGGAAAAAAACCCTCAGCTGGAGGTGCAAACCTGGTGAGAACTTAATTGAAATCAATAGAGATTTAAATGAAGGAAAAGATTATGGTAAAAAGAAATTCTTTCAGTCTGACCAAACCCAAGAAAGAAATACAGTCTTTCATAATGGCATTCATTCTTTGTGGTGAGTTGAGCTTGGCTCGGTTCCACATGCCCACCAAAGCTGCTCTATCACTCCCCCTCCTCAGTTGGACAGCGGAGAGAAAAATATAACGAGAAGCTTGTGTGCTGAGGTAAGAATAGGGAGAGATCACTCAGAAATTACTGTCACAGGCAAAACAGACTCAACTTGGGGAAATTAGTTTAATTGATTGCCAATCAAAATCAGAGCAAGATAACAAGAAATAAGACAATCTTAAAACACCTTACCCCCACCCCTCCCTTCTTCCCAGTCTAAACTCTTGCTCCCAATTTGTTTACCACCTCTCCCCCAAGTGGCACAGGGGAATGGGGAATGGGGAATGAACATTGTGTTCATCACATATTGTTTTCTGCTGCTCCTTCCTCCTCAGGGGGAGGCCTCACACTCTTCCCCCTGTTCCAACCTGGGGTCCCTCCCACAGGAGACAGTCCTCCACGAACTTCTCCAACGTGAGCCCTTCCCACAGGCTGCAGTTCTTCACAAACTGCTCCAGCCTGGGTCTCTTCCACGGGTGCTGTCCTTCAGGAATAGGCTGCTCCAGTGTGGGTCCCCCAAGGGGTCACAAGTCCTGCCAGCAAACCTGCTCCAGCCTGGGCTCCTCCCTCCACAGGTCCACAGGTCCTGCCAGGAGCCTGCTCCAGAGTGGGCCTTCCTTCAGGCACCCACTTGCTCCAGCGTGACATCCTCCTCAGGCTGCAGGTGGAGATCTGCTCCAGCGTGGAGCTCCATGGGCTGCAGGGGCGCAGCCTGCCTCACTATGGTCTTCAGCATGGGCTGCAGGGGGATCTCTGCTCTGGCACCTGAAGCACCTCCTGCCCCTCCTCCTTTACTGGCCTTGATGTTGGCAGAGTTGGTTTCACAAATTCACTCCTCTCTCTGGATACAAATGCAGTGTGCCCATTTTTTTTCCCCCTTCTTAATTATGTTATCCCAGAGGCACTACCACAGTCATTGATGGGCTCGGCCTTGGCCAGTGGTGGGTCCACCTTGGAGCCAGCTGGCATTGGCTCTATCAGACACAGGGAAAGCTTCTAGCAACTCCTCGCAGAAGCCACCCCTGAAGCCCCCACCCTTGCCACAGAAACCCAATATACTCTTGTACTTATGGTAGCTGTGAACCCTGAACCTAAGACGTTTTCTCTGAGGATTGTACACTATTCAGTATAACAGAACATCCTAAGTGACAGCTTTGGGCTTAAGAAAGTGGGTGGGGGCGATCTTCATATGGACTTGGTATTCAGCTTTCAAGCTTGCTTTCTTTCTCTTTAAGCACCTCAATCTTTTGTCTAAGCCATCACAGGGTAGGTCATTTCCACAGAAACTCTTTTCTATGCTAGTAATGATTGTGCACCTACTTGGCATATGCACAGTTGTTCTGAAACCAGGATGAAGAAGAAAAAACTTCCATGGTTGCAGTGTTCAGGTAGGTCCTTAGCCATCCCTCACAATTACATCTAAGTGATTTATATTAATTTATACAAAATGTGTCCATCCCTCATATTCATTGTTATAACTAGGATATTGTATTTTATATTGGCTTCTCAGAGAATTCAGGTGCTATACTGATAGTGAAAAAAAGAATTTAAATTGCTTTCCTACTGATATTCAGGGAGTTTATGAGAACAGCAAGCTCTATGTTGCATATGCCAAGGTAATAATTATAAATGAGAAACTCCTGTTCATGGACATGCTTGAGAAGAAATGGGGAAATAAAGAAACTTTCTGAGTTTAAATTTACTTTTAAATAGGTAGATGAGGAGAAAATACATTGAAAGAGATTTAAAGCTAGATATACATATGTTGTCGTTTAACCCCAGCCAGAAACTAAGCTCCGTGCAGCTGCTTGCTCTCTCCCTCACAGAGGGACGGGGGAGAAAATTGGAAGGGTAACAGTAGGAAAACTCATGGGTTGAGATAAAAACAGTTTAATAGGTAAAGCAGAAACTGCACACACAAGCAGAGCAAAACAGGGAATTCATTCACCACTTCTCATCAGCAGGCAGGTGTCCAGCCATCTCCAGGACGGCAGGGCTCCATCACAAGTAATTGTTTCTTGGGAAGATGGACATCATAACCCCAAACATTGCCTCAACCCATTCTTTCTTCCTTGTCCCAGCTTTATATACCGAGCATGATGGCATATGGTATGGAATATCCCTTGGGACTGTTTGGGTCAGCTGTCCTGGCTGTGTCCCCTCCCAGCTCCCCGTACACCCCCAGCCTTCTTGATGGCAGGCCAGCATGAAAAACTAGACAGTCCTTGACTGCCAAGCAACATCCCAAAACATCAGCATGTTATGAATGTTTTCTCATCCCAAATACAAAACACAGTCTCATACCAGCTTTTATGAAGAAAAATAACTCTATCCCAGCTGAAACCAGGACAAGGTAGAATCATAGAATCATAGAATAGTTTGGGTTAGAGGAGACCTTTAAAGGTCATCTAGTCCAACCCCCCTGCAATGAGCAGGGACATCTTCAACTAGATCAGGTTGCTCAGAGCCCCGTCCAACCTGACCTTCGATCTTTCCAGGGATGGAATATCTACAATCTCTTTGAGCAGCTTGTGACAGTGTTTCACCACGCTGTGAAAAATTTCTTCTTTAGATCTAGCCTGAACCTACCCTCTTTTAATTTAAAACCATTACCCCTTGTCCCATAGCAACAGGCCCTGCTAAAAAGTTTGTCCTCATCTTTCTTATAAGTCCCCTTTAAGTACTGGAAGGCTGCAAGGTCTCCCTTGGAGCCTTCTCTTCTCCAGGCTGCACAACTCCAACTCTCTCAGCCTGTCCTCACAGGAGAGGTGTTCCATCCCCCTGATCATTTTGGTGACCCTCCTCTGGACCCTCTTCAAAGGGTCCATGTCCTTCCTATGCTGAGGGCTCCAGAACTGGACGCAAGACTCCAGGTGGGATCTCACCAGAGTGGAGTGGAGGGACAGAATCCCCTCCCTTGACCTGCTGGCCACACTTCTTTTGATGAAGCCCAGGACGCGGTTGGCCTTTTGGGCTGCAATCAGACATTACTGGCTCCTGTCCAGCTTTTAATCCACCGGTATCCGCAAGCCCTTCTCAGAAGGGCTGCTTTCAATCCCTTCATCTTCCAGCCTGTATTGATACCAGGGGTTGCCCTGACCCAGGTGCAGGGCCTGGAACTTGGCCTTGTTGAACCTTATGAGGTCCTCATGAGGACCTCCAGGTCCCTCTGGATGAAATCCCATCCCTCATGTGTGTCAGCCACACCACTCAGCTTGGTGTTGTCTGCAAACTTGCTGAGGGTGCACTCAATCCTACCGTCTTTCTCATTGATGAAGATATTAAACAGTACTGGTCCTAATATGGACCCCTGAGGGACACCACTCATCACTGATCTCCATCTGGACATTGAGCCATTGACCACTACCCTCTGGATGCGACCATCCAACCGATTCCTCATCCACCCAACAGTCCACCCATCAAATCTATATCTCTCCAACTTATATAGAAAGGTGTTGTGGGGGACTGTGTGAAAGCCTTACAGAATTTCATATAGATGACATCCATAGCTCTTTCCTTGTCCACTGATGTGGTCAATCCATCATAGAAGGCCACTAGGTTGGTCAGGCAGGACTTGCCCTTGGTGAAGCCATGCTGGCTGCCTCGAATCACCTCCCTGTCCTCCATGTGCCGTAGCATAGCTTCTAGGAGGATCTATTCTATGATCTTCCCAGGCACAGAGGTGAAGCTCATGGAGGATGTTACAGACATCATCATCTAGACTGTTGGTCCACAACTAATCTGCTTTTCTATAATGCTCTTGGAGCTGTGCATGCCTTTCCCATTCCTGTTTGATATTCTTTGTTAAGACTTCTACAAGTATTTAACTTGCAAAGGCTTCCCCTCCACTTGTACTAACAGTTCTTGTGGCCTGCTGGGGGGGACTCATTTCCAGCAAGGTGGCTATGCTTGACCAATGTCAGAGTTTTGAACTCTCCTGAGCAAGGCAGGAATACAATCTCTTCCTTTACAAGGCAATCAGCCTTGGTAGGGCCTGTAATCCTTTCTATACCTCAGAACAGCTTGCCTTTTATGTTTTTGGGTCGTGTGGCTATTTGTGACAACCAGAGGTTTCCTCTTCCCTTTGGAGGGGCCCTACAGGTTCTTGGTGGGATGTGCAGATCACAAAATAACAAACCCCGACTGTCAGGCTGGAAGCCAGCTATCAGTGCCTGTGAGCATTTTCTCTGTCTTGCGTGGCTTGAGCAAGGACGCTGCTGACACTAATGGTTGTAGTGGTGTTGGACATTTCAGCTTCTGTTGGTCATTTCAGTCTTCTGCCTTCTCTGTCACCAGGGTCCTTGAAAAGCAGAGAAGTGTGTGAAAAAACTTATTCTCACACGAATGTTGTTAAGCAGAGAGGACTGGTTGTCAGCTGCAGCGGTGGACGGAGTGTGGAAGTGGCTTAGGGGAGAAACCACACTGATTTCACACTGAATCTGTCTTTTAGTCATCAGATGAGGCTTGTGGGTGGATGCTGCTACAAGTGAGGGCAAGGGGGAAAAGACTGTGGTGGCTGGGAGGATTGCTGCTTTCCTTCATTATTCCAGAGCTGGCTGCCCCCCTGTCAGTGTAGGAGATGACATAGAAGAAAGATGTGGTCCAGAACTGGAGGCCAGTGGTCCCAGTCTCAGGTCAAGGACTGCATGCACTACACTTTTGGCTGTAGTCTACTGTTTTGATATATGGCATGCATAAATCTTATGACATATGTATCCTCGACATATGTCATATCTAATGTATTTATTTTACCACACCAGTGGGCCTTGTTCTCTCTTCTGTCCTCCTACATTTTAACATATAATGCAAGGGAGGTATGCATCTAGAAATAAATTTTCTTTGTTTCTATAGCTCCTCCACAATACAGGGGAGACAGCTGTCTTCTAGGGGTAACCAGGTTACCCTACCCGTTTCTGGTAATGTTGTGATTGCATGCTCATATAAAGGAAAGGTCTGTTCTGCAGCTGAGTTTTTATCATGGGAGTGTGTTAGGTGTAGCATGAGACTGAGAGACTTTCAGGAGAACTGTACCAAAATAATTGTACTAGAGTGTCAGAGCCAAAGAACTTTTCTTCAAGCATTTCCTGATGCAACAGCCACACAACTCAAAAATTATCTGTGGGGATGCTGCCATGGACCAGGCTCAGGCCAGAAAGAACTCGGGCAGCTCAGTTGCTTTTTAGGGCCAGATGATGTTTCTGATTTGCTTGAGTTAACTAGGGTGGGCAGAAGAAACAAGCTGTATGCAAATATTTGAAAATAAAGAGGTGTCAGTGAATTTCCAATACCATTAATCTTGCCAGTGGAGACTACTGTAAATGAAGATTTTTTCCAGATACTCATACTTCTTAGTGTCCTTAGAGTGTAAGTTCTGCTACTTTGTAGGTTGTTGACGGACTTGAGACCATCTATAAATCAACATTTCAGAAGCACTTAAGCAATTAACTTCCACTGAGATCAGTGATACTGATTTTTGGCTTTAGTGTTAGTATGTAGGTTCCTGATAATAACAGTGTTTTAAAATGATCAAATGGACAGCAAAATATTGTAGGAAACTTGATAACAACCATCACCACATAATAAAACCCTTATGGTTTGGAGATTCAAGGCTCATAACTGAACCAAAGAAACAAGTATGTAGCCTTATGCAATGTTTTCAGGATAGTTTGATACTTTTGGGGTAAATCATTGCCAGTGGACTTGCAATGTATTAACCTCTCCGGTGTAAAAGACTGGTGAACTCAACTGGTGGCTGAAATCTTCTTGCATTTTAGCTTGAGGATTTTGGGCTTGAGATTGCACAGTCCCTGAAGATAGAATAAGACCTTTCCAGGCCAAACAGCACAGATCAGATGAAGATGCTGCTTCATCTTCCTCCAAGTTTCAGCTATAAACACTGCAACAGAGAAGAAGGTTCTTTGTAAAACTTCCTGAAACTTCATAAAGTTGGAAGAATCAGTTGAATGCACTGACAGAGTATCTGAAGAAGCTAGTCTTGCATAGTGTACATTAGGCAATGAGAAGGCAGCTGATAAGAGACAATGGCATTTACGCTGTTATTTGCATTGTTTCCCATGTAACTAAAACAATACTTTGATTTGAAGGAGATTTCTAACAATTCTTTATGGTACTTATTGCAACTCCTGTAGGGATCACATGCTCGAACCGCTTCCAATGTTCTAGATAAAATCAAGAGCTTCACAGGGTGCTGTAGCTCAAAATCCCATTTAACAAAAGAATTGCAGACTTGCACTACAGAAAAGATAAAAACAGGAGTCCTAAAACCTGAGATGGAAAAACTCTGCAACACCCTGCAAATCCCGAAGCTATTGTTCACCCAGTGATCAGTATATAAACCTCACAACTTACTAAGCCACAAATGCTTTCAGAAAAAGATGCTCTCTTGGGTGTCTGAGTTCTAATCGATCTGGAGATGTTTCTTTCCTGTTTTTCTCCTTGGAAATGGAAATACAGGTTTCAGCTGGTGGCCATTCTCATGAAAAGAAGTGCTACAACAGTGCTGTGCTTCTGTTTAAATGTGGATGAGATATTTTATTAGTCTCGAGTAGTACTTCACTAACTCCAAAAAAGCACCATGTCAATTACTCTTCTGCAGCACTACAGTAGTGCAAGACCAGCCCGTCTTTCTATACTTTAGTCATTCATATATCAGAATGTCTTTGTCTTATTTATAGGCTACATAAGGTAAATCTTTGAAAACCAGAATAAAAATAGGAGTAAAAGAATTCCCTAGTAAGAGGATTTGGTGGGATAGAGATATTTTAAAAAATTTCCAAAGGCTATGTATGGACCATTCCTGTAATGCTTTATGTCAAAATGCTAAAACTAAAAAGAAAACTGACCAACAGTGAAACAAAGCAATGGCTTTTGAATGAAAAAAATTAATCACTACTGTATGGATGTTTATTAAAAGACATGGAAATAAAAGCCTCTTGGTGACTAAATCCCACTACAGATGTAAACACAAATGTATTTTTGGATAGTCATGAAAGAAATTTTATGAAAATTTATTTTATTTAATACACCACAATAAAAAATCATTGCCTAGTTTTAAAACATAAGTGGAAATGGCTGTGGTGTGTTTCCTTTTTATTGAAGGACTTAGTCCTGCAGAATTTTGCATGAAGCTCTTACTAACCATTGAATTTGAAATGGAATCAGTCAGCCTCTCTTCTGTTCCTGGGACGAGTCTTATTTATCAAAAACTGCAGATGGATAAACGATTGAATAAATGAATGAAATTTGCATTCATATAGCAACTTTCATCTACACAGGACAGCAAGAAAGTTAAAAAGTATAAAAAAAAATCTCTTTTCAAATTAGAAATAGTATCTTTGCTAAGCAGTGAGTGGTGACTGATATTTATTATTTATTATTCCAGGAGGGGGAAGATAAGAACTCAGCTGAAATAGTCTGACTCAGAGAACTTCTGATCAAAGAGTAGGGTTCAATATTTCTCATTTTGGAATGGAAAACAGCCCGTTAGCTGTGAAGTAGTCGTCTGTACTGCCAGCTAGCTTATACAGCAAGTACAAATGGGACATTTCCTCAGATGACCTTTTGACCTGCTGTGGTTATTAGTCATCTCACTTTGAAATTAATTTATTTTTCATACGTTATGGAAAGAAGAGCAAGTCTCAGAAGGCTTAGGAGGAAAAACTAGTTCAGCTCCCTGTAGAGAGATTCACAGATTTGGGGTTCAAGCGATCTGCTTAATGAGTGTGCTGGAACGGTTTTCACAAACTACCTGAGGCTGGTTTGAACCTGGCTTCAGAAAGAGCCCAGATCTGGGAGCAGACATGGGGCTGCTTTCTGGTCTGGGCTCCGTCTAACCTGAGCACATCACAGAGCTCCTGGAAAGCAGCAGAAAATAAGCTCCAGAGAGGCTGCCAACTCTGCCAAACACAGCCTCTTTCTTTGTTAAAGTCCGCTCAAAAACATCCTTGTCCAAATTCTTTCCAAGGATATGGGGGTTTCTCTCTCAGCATCAGGAAAGAGAGACTACTCGCAAGAGGGAGTCTGTCTCAGCAAGTCTTAGATGTCCAAAATCTTAATCCACCCACATGTTCAATGAGAAAGATAAATTATTTAATAGAACAATTCTATTACAGTTTATTTGGATTAATTTCATTGACTAGCATAGATAAAGTAAACATAAATAGAACATAGATAAATTAAAATAAAGAGGTTCCAGTGGCACCTGTTAACAGTTGTCTGTAGCTTTATCATTGCAAATATTATTTCTATTTTTATAATTTCTTAGGCCTGTAAGTGAATCAGGAAGCTTTTATTCAAAGAAAGGGCATAAGAGTTGTTATAAACAGTATAGTTTTTAAGAGGTACCACTGGAAAAATATAAAGCTAGAAAAGAACATTTTTTTCTGCTTATATATCCCAGGAACACCTGAAATCTTAACCTTGTCACTGATGTTCTGGAAAACACAAACATTTTAAATATGCTTGTTTATTTTCTCTATTGGAAACTCTGTCCTCTCCTGGAAAGTAGCAGAATTATATACTTAGCAGTAAAGATTATATATTGATATTTTACAGCATTAATTATGTGCCAGCACATCAGTAACTACAGATTATATGAACCAGCAATTATTAAAGTTAAATGTTTCTAAATGTATAATGTCAGATAACTTGCACCTAATGGTACTACAAGAATTGGAAAAGTTCTCTCTACTATAGATATTGATTTTGAAAAGTATCAGTGCATCATGAAAACATGAGAGCTCTGGAAAAAAGCCAGTGTCATACAAATATTAATTGAGAGAGTAAATAGGAAAATCTGGTAATGTCAGTCTATTTATTCATACATCGATCCTGTGAAAGGACTTGAAAGGATTTGGATTCAATCAGAAGAGAATTCAAGATTAGAGATAATTAATGCCATATATTTAACAGCAGCTTTCATGGGTTTGTAAAGTTTCTAAAAGTTTTGTTGTACTATTCCTGTGTTGTCTGTTATAAAATCACAAATTTAGCTGATAACAACAGCTGTGATGATATGTAGACACAAGGTTCTATTGTGTCTAAACTCACTAATACCCTCCAGCTATAACCGGAGGATTTAAGTCTTTTTTTAAATGCTTGGCTCCAATCTGAAATAAAGCCAAATTCTGAAATTCCATTTGTGGAATGGAATTACAATTTTCTGCATAGTTTAGGAATTTCAAACCTTGCCTTCATTTAATGAGACAAAAAGGAAAGTTATTCTTGTAGAAAAATGAATAGGATACTTTCTTTCAAAGCCTTCAGTAGATAGATTTTCCTGTCACTAGTACTGTAAACTTGCATGGGTACCTTGTGCTAAGTTCTTTTTTTGGGGGGGGGTTGAATGCCTTTTAATTTCTGGACAAATTAGTATTTCTCCAAAGACCAGACTATACTTCTGTATTTGTGCAGTTTGTTGTTTTATGGAATGAGAAATCCCACTAATAGTTTTATTTCCATATGAATTTCTACACAGTAAGGGAGTGAAGAATTGAGCCTCTGATGTTGCAGATGAATGGGAATTCCCTGTATCTAAAAAGTTAACTAAGTTTGACATTCTCCACTTATGTAGATTATCTAGATATTCTGGATTTTGGTCTTATACTATATCAGATACATTCCCATTAAAGAGGTCCATATTTGCAAGACTGACAGAAGGAAGACTAGAAATAAATATATATATATATATAAATTGGATTATATTTTTAAAGAAAGATTTCTTTTTAAACTCTTCCTCTCTTTTCTGCTGTTTAAGAACAGTAATTTGGAAATACCAGGGCATGAGATGAGAAAGTATCACAACCTGCATTTCCTGTATAGCAAAATATAATGATTTAGACCTTTTACAGCAAGTTGAACATATTTAAAAGGACCTATTATAAGCATTTCCGTGCAATTTCAGTTCCTCTGAGAGAATGACAAGTAACATTTCCTTCCCTCAGCTGAACTTCAGACAGCTTCAGCTGGAGAATCTCAGCGTAAGCTTTGTTGATTCTGTGTCCCACTGCAAGTGTCAGTGCTGTGGGCCTAAGACAATTGACTCCTGGGATATACTTTAGCTTCTAACTGCATGTTTATTGAAGTTTCCTCTTGGTAATACCACTGCTCATTTAGTTTTACATTTGGTGGTCATGCTTATCTATATGCCTTATAAAAATCATATAAATAAAATAAAAATTCCTCCTTTGAAATATTATAATCAGAAGCTATTTGGAATCACCTGAGAATAGTTATTCTTACTTTTAAAGTAGGACTTGAACAATGCTACTGCAATCAATATACTAAGTCTTCAGTTTCCATGTGTATAAATTCTCAGGGTGTTTACTGGATTTTCTGTGACAGAGGGAATTTTTCGATAAAGAGTTAGCTAAACTTCAGAATAGCTGTTAAGCCTCAGCAGAATTTGGTCTGTATATCCTGCCCTTCTTCAGATGTATTGTTTTCTGGAGAGTGTTGATTCACTCAAAGAGTATGGTAAATACACTGTCATAATTGAAGGTTGTGGAATACCTCAGAATATTAATCAATAATGCAGTATTTTACTGTAAACTCGTAAGTCTGAAGAAGGTGTTTTGTGTAACCGTTGAAGTAGTCTTTTAATCCCTTTACACCTCTTTTATCTAGTGACCTAATTTAAAGCACAAATAAAAATATTGTTCTCAAAGTCATACCAGTGGATAACCATACACTTCATAAAAATAAAGTTTTTTTAACACCAGTATAATGTATTTAGGCCTAGATCCTGATAAATAAATTTCATCTCCGCACTTGAGAGAGTATAAGCTTTTAAATATGAGTTATCAAACCACAAATCATTAAAGCTTCTGTAGAAACAATCTTGCCAAAAGTATTAAAGAGCTATCAGAAAATGCAGAAGAGTAAAAGGGGCTGATGACTTGCACAAGGAGTTTGTCCCAGGAGCCATTGCAATAGCTGCAGCACAGACTCAGCTAATTTTAAAGAATATTCACTGCAGTCTGCTTTTAGAAAAAAAAAAATTTGAAGTGAAGAACGTATTCAGTGTTGCTCATATAACTGGATGGTGCAATGAAGAGTTTGGGCTTATGTCTACTCAGACAGCCCAGCCACCTCTTGAAGTTCAGAAGATGCTGCAATGCACCTTGCATTCACATGTGAAACTGTCCCTGCAGCTCAGGATTTGTGTCCCAGAACTGAGATTTTTGCCTTTTTGCAAAATCAGTCCAATGCTCAAAACCTGAGACTTGATGCTCAATATGTGCCACATAAAAAGACAGAAAAGGATACACAGGCGTCTGCTGTACATCTTGTGTTCATGTCAAAGTAGGTACTGGAGGCTTCTCTTGTGTGTCTCCAACACATCCCCATTCATTTGTCTTCCCTACGCATGCAAAAAGATTTCTCTCCTTCAGCCTGTGGAGGATTTACACACCTCTGCTGATTCTCTTCAATCAACTTATCTCTAGATTAGCAACTATGGACAATTATTTTCTTCTACTGTACCTATTCAAGGTACCTGAAAAAATGTTGTCAGCTTCCAAAATCTCTCTGTTTGTGGACCCATGAGATCTTATTTTACCATTATGTAAAACTGCTGAAGGCCTTCAGAGAAATTTTAGTCTTTCTGCTGTCATAAACTTTACTGGACGTTAGTAAACACTTCTTCCATGACTTGGACTTTCCTGAGTTTGTCAAATCAATTTCTGATCCTGTTTATACTTTTCACATCCAAAGCAACCTGGGAAAAATCAATTCTACTGTGTGATTATGCACATCATAAAAAATACTTCTTCCTGATTATTTTAAATCTCTCACCTTATATTACCATCTAATTCATTCAGCTCTTTGAGGTCAATAGTAATTTCTTATTTTCCTTCTTCATGTGAATTGTAATTTTATATCCTTTTATCTTATGCCCCCTCAACTATTTAATTTCTTAGATGAAGAAGCTGTTCAATCTCATCTTGCAGGGAAGTCATTCTACACCTCTGATTATCCTTATTGAGCTTTTCTGCACTTTTCTTTTTCCACTATAACTTTTTGGAATTGAGATGACCAGAACTATTGGCAATATTCAGATACAGATTTAATCCTTTTTCATGTATTTCACAACAGCTGTTGTCTCATTTAGCTTGGATGAGAATTTTAAATTGAAAAGTTGTCATCTGATGCCTGTTTCATTAACAATTAATTCATATCAGCTCTCAGCACACAGAGGCATTAATATTAAGCCAATGCCACGGATAGCTGTATTACAAGTGAAAATCAAGTGAACTGAGATCTGCTGAAGGATCTGTATTGGTGTATAAGTTTTACTTCCTTACAGAACATATACAGTGAATTCACAGGATTCTGAAGAGCAGACATGCACAGCCAGTAGCTGTGGCTTTTGGGTGGAACTGATCAAACCCAGAAATCAATATGTTTTGTGCCAATAGATTTTCAGTTGTTTTGCTTAGCTAACTGCTAAGCTTCACACAAAGCAATGTTATCGTGACCAGGAAGGTAATAATAACTTGGAACAAGAGATGAAGAATAAAAGAAAAAACCTAAGACAATAAACCAACAAAATAATACACAGGACAAATCAAAGCCTAATCTCTTTTTAAATATGTTTGCAGTGTTCCGGTGCATCAAATATTTAATTTTAACTGCAAGTAGCCTCTGTCACTGGACCTTTCTGAGGGACAAAATGAGGCATTTTCCTAATGATTAAGGGGAAGCACAAGAGGAAGTAATATTATGTAGGCATAGCATACTTAATAATCACACTGAAACATTTCTGGCTTAAATGTATAACAGGACTTAAGTAGTTTAGAGAAATAAATGGCGTGTAAGGATGTGAGGGATTAGGTCTGAGATGTTGATCTGTTTTTTCACAGAGGCATGAGATCAACTTGTGGCTCTCCCATCTAGCAGGCTTTAGGGAATTTGCCCTGTGGAGAGCCAAAGCATGGAGCTCAAAGAGGGGTTAAGCTGCATCTGGGCCTGCTTACCGTAGACTTTCCATTGAGAATCTCTGTCAAGGTACCAGGTACTTCCAGATGATGTGGGAGAACTGGCATCTTGTTTCAGGTAAACAGTCACTTACTTACAGACCTGACTGAGCCACTGAACCTGGAATATAACTTGAAAAGCAAATTTGATGAAATGGAAGTGTTAATGAAACAGTTGAAAGATCATGGGTGAATCACAGAAATCACAGAATCATTAAGGTTGGAAAAGACCTTTAAGATCATCAAGTCCAACCATCAACCCAACACCACCATGTCGACTAAACCATATCCTGAAGTGCCACATCTACATGTTTTTTGAACACTTCCAGTGATGGTGACTCCACCACCTCCCTGGACAGCCTGTTCCAAAAAGGAGCAGTGAACAGGAAACAGGAAAGTGAAAAAATGAAAAAAACAGTGAAAGGAACAAGAACTTTCTTGAAAAAACAAAAGATGAGAGGTTGTGGAAATGGAAGGAGATGGCATCTAGTGAAAACCCTGCCTGCTGTATAGCCTTTTACTTCATAATATACATTTCCATGGTATCCATGCTCAGGAGAAATACAGTGTTTCCTTTTTAATGCTCTTGCCAAATACAGGTTTACAAATCACTCTGTGCTGAAACAGAAATGCTTACTACATTTATCTGCATATTTTTTACTTCATTTTATAATGTGAATTGTATGCTTAGCATTCATTAAATATAAAGCAATTATCTTGACTGAGTTAATGTAACGTTGCAGCATGCAACAGAACTACTGTACAAAGGAAAACATTTTACAGTATGTTGTAAATATAACTACTCTGTGATAAGGTTACCCATATATCTAATTGGAGTAGGATAACTCGTGCTTCATGTTAAAAAATAAAACTAAAGGGAAAAATAATACAACTACCCTAACTCCCATGTATAAAATTTAAGTACAGGACTGAATAGACAGACATAAAATGTATTCACAAATCAATGTTACCGTTTACTCCCAATGAACAATGCAGTTAGTTTGTTGGGGTTTTTTTGAGAAAACCAAACATACTGCTGCATGGCAGTTAATTCATAATGTAAATAAATGAGCATTATGCTGTCAGAAATACAGTTGCTCATAAGCCTCTCAACAATTTCCAAAGCGTACTGGAATTCAGGATGTGGATTACATCTATGCTGGTGGAAGCAGTTTTGTTTCTCTTTCTTGTATGTCTGGAGAACTTGCTAATCATATATACATATGTTTCAGTTTGAAACACCCATTCTGGTTTTTTGTATTGGCCTGAAAGAGTGCCGCCTTAGGGTAAGAGATTGCTCACAGCCTTTTAAACTGGGAACAATGCTGAAGCTTTCGTGCTTAGGCAGCTAGAGCCAGACACTTTAGCAGAAGCAGAAGAAACTGAGATGAGTCCAACTTTGAAGCCAGTCGTGTTTTGGGTAGGGGACTGGACCAGGTTACCTTCCAACCTAGGGTGTTCTGAGATTGTGTGTTAGATTGCTCATTTTCATGAGGCACAGCTTTGGCCCTGTGGGTAATATTACTTGAGAATGGGAGAGGCAAATTCTGATCTAAAGAAATGCCTTAGTGGAGTGATAAAATGTGTATAAGTGACTGTAATGTAGACTCTGCGATGGAGCTATGAAAATAGCAAATAGGCAAAGGATTGCTTTCATGCCACTTCTGTCATTCTGGGACCGACTGCACAGTCATCAGAGAACCCATTGCTTTATAAGTGCTCAATGTGTTCTTGACTGTGTTGATTATGTTGCCACTGAGTAAGATCAAGGATGAGGGATTGTGTCCTTCAGTGACACAAAGGTGTGACTTCATCAACTTTTTGTATTTCTGGACACTATGGGCAGCCTGGGTGATGATGTCTAAAGGACAGATTGTCCATTAATATCCACGCTAAGATGCAGATTTCAGGTGCTTTTAACTACAGCTGTACAGTAAGTAACTGATTTTTTTTTCCTGACAGCTCTTGGAAAAATTTTCATTGAAAAGTATTCATCCCAGGTTAAGTAAAAGGTTTGACCTCAAATTCAGATCTTTAATGCTTTCAAAGAAACAGCAGAACATTTCTTGATTGTTTTACACTGAAATACTTATTTTGGGAGAGTGGACAGAAAGTAGGTTCAGGAAGCAGAACACAGAATCAGAGAGACATCACCCTACAAAAAGGTCATCTGAAGGACCACAGAAAGACTGGCTTTTTAAAGCACTTCCCTTCTTTATTTTAAAGTTCCCTTGTATCTTAATCAGGCAGAGCACATGACCAGATCTTCATCAGTCTTAGTTAAATTGAGAAAAAGTTATTTTTTTAAATCAATCTGATAAATTTGATCAATTTTATTATTTTTATCTGAGTGGATTTTGTTTAAGAAATCCTAAACACAGTATGTTGATTCTTATTTTTATTTCAAACATTAAAAATCATCAGCATGAATGAAAGTCCCCAAAGAACTTTCTATTGTTGAATCTACTTTATTTTTTTCTGACAACGTTGACGAAGAAAAATACCTAAGTCCACATATAATTTTGTCTCCTTACAGACATTTCAAGTTTTTTTTTTTTTATTTTTGTGCTTGCTCTAAGCTGAAGTTTTTGGGAAACTAGGAGCAAAGCACTGTTTTTCAGAAAAAAGATTTTGGGGTCAGAAAAGAAGGACTAAATTGTTTTTATTTAATTTAATTCTTTCAGCCATTTTACTGTGCCACCCTGAGGGCTAAAATTTTGCCATCAACTTGGTAAATGTGGTTGGGCTTTACTAAGGTTTGTTTAGTTTGCTTACTGCTAAGGGGATGGACAGTCCCTGAAATGATTTCTAACTGTGAGATGCACTATAAAGGTGAATGTGGGTATTGAACTGGGTGATATTCATGTCTCCTGCTATTGTTCCTCTTTCTACTTTCCAGTTTCCTTCTCTGTCTAACAATCAGAGCACAAAGCTCACAAATGGGAGAGGGACGGGCTGGAGGAGACCAGGATCATGTAATGATGTAATCATGTAATGATTACATGGCCTATCATGTAATCCCTTATTGCAACTGATCTCTGGTTTTGAGTCTCAATATTACTTCGTTGTCACTAAATAAATGAAAAACTATAGGCAAAAGTTTACTGTATCTTCTAGAAGTGCTGTTTCATAGAAATGTCAGTCTCCTATTTGCCAGCAGTAATTCTGTTAACTGAGGCCTGATCATAAACCTTTTGAAATGCCGTGAAAGACAAAGCCTTTTTCTGTTGGAATTTTGGACTACCGAAGTTTAATGCATTTTTATCTGCTACTTTGTACATTTTTAACAGTAACACATGCGAAGTCAGACTTTCAAGAGTTAGAAGAAACTAGAATGCCATTTTGCAATGATGCATGCAGCCAGTGCTTAGAGAATTAACCAGTGCTTTATAGGCAAAGATATTGCTGTCTAGCAAACCTCTGCCTTGACTGATGCAGAAAATGGAAGGGCAGTTGTCAATGAGATAGGGAGTTGAGTTATCAGCTATATCTTAATTTTGACAGCTAAATACTGTACTGCACACTGGTTTCCATACTTGTTTCTGCCATGCAAATCTGAGGGTGATATTGAACAAGTAATATAAATGACACTATTGAATGGTAGTCCTGACAGGTCACTGGTATGTTGCTAATTTGCAGAATATCTGGAAGCCTACAGGTAGAGTCAGTGAGATCTGTTAATTGGAGCACATAAAATAAAATGTTAAGATGCCTGAAAAGCCAGTCCTGCAGCATCTCAAATTATCATTCTAAGTTAATGTACACTTGTGATATCACTGTCATCTTGCTGTAGTCCTCCCTCTGGAAGATGGGAACATTGCAATATAACAATCATATCCCAGAAAGGTTAAACTCATTGTTGAAGTGTGCAAATGCTGCATGGATGATCCTCAAAGAAAAGTCAATGAATAAATAAATAATTCTGTATTCTCAGTAGTATTTAAGTAGCATGCAGTAAATTAGCAGTAGGGATGCATGATGAAGGAAAGGAAAGAACGAAAAGGTATCCAAACTACACTGAATGAGCTGAGGTGCCTGTAAAAAGCAAATATGGCCTCAGAACAGTGGCGTCTTGTATAAAATGGGCAAGTTATGATTGCACAGATAAATGTAGAACTTGCAAGCATGAACTTGGATACGTGGATGCTTGGATACGACCTTTTAGTGTCTTAATATTCTTTTAATTAAATTTTATTGTATGTAATTAAATATCTGTTTTAACAGAAAGACCAAGAAATTTGTGGTGGATTGAGGTAGCACAAACTGCACTGCCCTTCATAGTGGACAATAGAAAAAAAATAGATGAAGTTACAAATTTACCAGAAAGGCCATATTTGAAAGAGCTTGAGGATCATTTAATAAGTAGCATGTTCATTTTTAGTTACTTCTGCACTTACTCATGCAGAAAGCTCAGGTATAGTGTAGTGTGATATATTAATTTACAACAATCTGCAATTAGTTACACTGTGATAAGGAATGGTAAAGATAGGGCATCACTTTAGAATGTCCTTGATTATTCATTAGTGAAAACATTAGGCCAAAGAAGAAAACCCACGCCTGAATTTCAGTTTTAAACACAGGTTTCCCCTTCAATCTTATAGCTCAAAGTTTTCCTTTCTGACTGTAAAATATTGCACCTGATTTTAACTCAAAGACTCTGGTCATCTTCAGCATCTCTAGGTGAAACAGTTTTTCTTCAAAGCGCCAACCTGATTGATGCAACTAAACTTCAGTACGTCTGTTTAGAATTTAGTCCTTGACTTGTATATTCAAATTTCAGCACCTAACAACTTTAAGAAAATTAGAGTCAAGCTGGCATTTTAAAATTATACACAAGTGACATTTCTACCAAATATTGTTCATTGCAATTGTAATTGCCACTCATTTCAACTATTCAACAACTCCTTTGTCTTGCATTCTTTTCCCCTTTAGAGCCTTTACTGTGGTTGCAGGCAAATCATTGAATTAAATCTTTCTAATAAAGTCTGTTGAATTGCTATTGCAAATTTCAGTGCTCTTGGTGAGAGACTGAGATCCTTTTGTTGAACACATTCTCACTCAGACTACTAGAGCACAGGCTATATGCTTCTCTTGTGGCCAGTAAGAAAGAGTTAGTGATGAGTGATTCTTATTTTAATTAGCTGACAGAATCAGGTAGGACACGAGACTGTTCTTTTTGATAGGCACAAACTGTTCTTTCTGCTTTTTCACATTTGGAAATGAGAAAATATAGAATATTCAAAAAATGTATAGAATATGCAATAGGATAAAATAAATACATCAACTTTTTAGAATATTATTCGTGTTTTAAAATATACAGAAGCAATTTCTTTTCATTGACCAATCAAAGCAATGGGTGGAGGCAATAATTAGTAAGAGGTTTGTTGATTATTACTGACATCACTGACCAGAAAATAAAGTTATATAACATGTTTGTTAAATTTTTCTTCCACCTTAATCTTTCAATTGCTTGTTACACAGCCTCAGAAAAGGAACCTATAACTGCTCAGAAAACAATTGCGAGGATATTCTTCATGCATATCACAATATTTAGGAAAGAGATTCTTCAGTACATGCATAATCCTGTATGCAGTGATGTCATTGGCACATTTCACTGCCTTCCATAGACTTCTTACTTTCCTCAAGGTAGTAGGAACAGAAGTAAAAATAGATAATCAACCATCGACACCTTGAAAGGGACTGTTAAAGTAAGGTTTTTATGGCCATTTTTGACACCTTTGGGTACCTTCCCTGACCTCCAATTGTAGCTCCAGATTACTATAAATCTCCTGGAGTTCCTGTGGTCACATCTGCCACTGTGGCCAGAAGATGAATCGTATCTTCTCAGCAGGGAGTTGAAAACTGTCTGCTGGAAATATTTTGAGGATGGCATTTGTTATGCTTAAGTAAGACAGGCACAGAGTAGACAATTTCATATGTCCTTATGTCATTTAGGATATCCATTCTTTCCATCTGGACTTCTCAGCAAATAAGAAAACATGCTCACATCTACCAGCCGTGAAACGGTAGAGCGGTAAAATTTTCCTAGGCTAAGGTAATAGTTGCCTGCTCTTCAAAGGATTACTAGTTTGTCAGATTTTATTTGGAAATCATTGCTTTAATTTAAAACAAAATTCAAATATTACAGCTAAAAAGTTGCTCCAGAAATTTAAACTAAAGAATATGTAAGTCATTTTTTGCAGAAGCTGTTCTGAGTCAATTCAACAAAGATTACAGGCAAAAGTGTGTCACATTTGAATCTCTTTGGAAGATCTGTTTTGACAAATGATATATTACTGTAAATTGTCAAATTATACCTCTTCAGATGCAGAGTGAACTTTAGACCAATGTTTATCTGTATTGGTCAGACAATATAAAGATTTAGAACTTGTCTAGTGCTAAAGAACTCTAATACATAACTTGTCTTGGTTCAAAAGTCATATAAAGCTTGACCTTTTGACTTTCAGGAGTGTTTGTGTTCAATACCCTGTAGCATAATGTCATTTTGGTGTTACAGTCAAAGATACTAGATTACTTTAACGCATGTGCTCTTGATTTGTAACTTTTAATAATCCAAGTTTAAATTCTGTATTTGATCACTGCAGTTCTAATCAAAGTCAAACACTGCAGCTTTAAGAAAATTTTCTTGAAAAAGATACATTGAAGTAAGATAGGTTTTTACATAAAGTTCCTCATTGCTGCAGCTGCTGCACAGATGGTGAAATAACCATGGGACCACATGGAAAAAAAGATTATTTTTTAAATTTTTCCTTATTAGCAAGAAGCAGCAAATTCAATAGTCGGGATGGGAGTCTGCATAGCTAATCTATTCATGTGTTCTCTGACAAGTGATGGAGGGAGAATTCCTTTTCTGCATTTGTATTTTGTAACCATCTAAGGGTTGCCTATAAAAATGCCTGTTTTAAAGCTCACCAGGCTTCTTCTAGCTAATGATAATAATCTCATTCTGTAAAAAAAAAAAAGTCCGAAGCATAAAATCCAGAAGTTTTATATTCACTTTCTTTGAGGTGTGTTGTTTCTCAGGAGGCTATAGGACCAGTGACTCACATTTGGGGTCATCCTGCAAAGGTTTTTAGGATAAAAGTTCTGATAAAGGCAACCCTCCTTATTACTGATAGGATCTACCAGTGCTTTGTTGCACTCACTTGGGGTGTGAGACCTACTGCAGATGAACTCTGGTCTTCTCTGCTTAGATAAATTGAGAACAAGGGGTAGTTTGCATTAGAGGAGACAGGTATTTATGATATTGTCCCTTATCTTACAATGATCTATGTGCATGGGAAAATCACCATTGAATGTATCCAGACTTGCTGCTGGTGAATTTTGCCCACAAGTGGGACCTGAAATCATAGGAGGTTTTGATATATGTCCAAGCATACTGAATACTTAGTATCATAAGATCAGCGATTATATGGCATATTTCAATATAAAGGACTTCCAGAAGCACTGACTGTGAAAAGGAGTAGTTTTTGCCCCTTCTCCTTGTTGTGCTAGAATTAATGGTGCTTTTCTATGGCTTTGCTAGGACTACAAGTATTGCCAGTATGGCTAATTTCAAAACAGGACCCTAAAAGTCATGAAACGTATGTATGTTATTTTCTTTTGGTATATTTGATGTTAAGACACCTTCCTTCAGTAAGTTTCAGAGACCTGTTTTTAATGAAAAATCAGAGCAAATATTAGTGGGCTGCACGATCCAATAGGGATGTTTACCTGCCTTGGACTGTCTCTAGTTACTTGCTCTTCTGTTTTTAAAGGAAGAATGAAGGACTGTCTGAAGAAAGACTGTCTTTCACTGTCTGAAGATGTGGGAAAGACAAATTATTCCTGCTACAAATGATTGCTATGGTATTCATTTATTTCTTTAGACTGGTTGATTGTGAAGCACAGTCAGAATTTTCTCCAGGGACAATGCCTTGGCTGAGGCATTTCTATTCCCTTCCTTCTTGCAATCTGGAACATAATTAAAAATAAAAGAAAATTGTAAGCCCGCAGCGAAGGAATTTATTTTCAGGAACTTGGCTGTTTGTGGAGGTTTTTTTGTTTTGTTTTCTAAACTGACAGAAGCCATAGCTCCTTTAGAATGCAGAAGCACTTCTTGTCACCTAGGGAGAGAGGGAAACTTTATGAGGATGAGCCAGCAAGATGAGGGAGATAGAAGCCTTAGCTGGAAAATTTCACCTGAAAATTAACTAAACCATTAGCAGAGGCTAGCAAAACTTAGATGGATGAAAAATAAAACAGGAGCTGAGTGGAGATGTCTGAAAAGAGATTTCAGCGAGGCATTTACAATGCTGTAGCAATGAACTGGTGCAGGCCTGCCTCCGTGTAGATTTCGAACTATGATCTCAAAAGGGGAGAAACTTCTGTACTGAACCTAGTGTCAGGACAAAGAATGCCAGGGAACATGGCTATGTAGCCTTTGTCGATGCAATAATTTGTGCTTCTGTTTTCCTGTTGCCATGGTTACCTGCTTGGTTTCAGCTGAAGTCAATCTGTGTGGCTTTATTTGCTTTGGGACTTAAACATCTCGTTACCCTTTGTGCCGCCAAAGGGAACACAATGAAAATGTTTGATATCCGTTCTTAGTTTCTGGGTCACCACAGTGACCACGAACAGGCGGATTGGGAGGGTGTGCGCTCATGATTACAGGCCTTGCTTACCCTAGCACTGGCCAAAACAATTCCCTAGGAACAGGCAATTTGAGAAGGCATGATAAGCCCCCGGGGCACTGCAGAAGGGAAACGCAGAGCTTGTCTTAAGTGAGGACATTAGATCAGAAAGGTCGTGGAGGAATGAATTAGCTATTGGTATTGACCATAGAGATTGTGAAGCGATGAGAAGCGGTCACTGTGTGGAGTTGTCAGGGTAAATCACATCAACAAGACTAACTTCCTTTGGTGGGATAGCTGCCCTAGTGCATAGAAGGGGGAACTTGACTCTATGCAAATTAATTTTAGTGTTTTCAGAGACCTAAGGAAAAACAATCTACATGAAATCATCATAAAGTTGGTGAAGATTGAAAAAGCCAATCACTGAGCAGTGCTTTGAGATTTTTTAGGGCAATTCAAATGAGGTCCCGTGCAAGAGTCTAACTGATATTTTAAAGTTAATTGAATTCCTGGGTGACACCAAACTGTGAGGTGACACCAAATTCATAATTCAAGCTGAGTTTAAGAAACTGAAGAATTACCCTGCAATCAGTAGTATTCAGCCAATAAAATGATTGGTAGTCAGGGGAAAATGTCATGTCTGGGGGAACTGAATGCTGTTATGAAAAATGTATAATTAAGGAATAAGCAGAAATATTGCATCTGAGCTATAATAGTAGTATATGACTTGAATATGCATCAGTAATGAAATGGTGGTGCAGAAAATTTGTCCATGTCGAATGCTTAAAACACCAAGGGAATATCTAAGGCATAGAATTTAGTTATTATCCTCTGCCAGTAACGGTGTGGCCTCAAGCGTTGAACTGTGGGTAGTTTTAAGCAGTATGGTCCACTCCTTATGTTAAAAAAAAAAGGGGGGGAAAGAAATCAGTGGGAGAGCAATAAATGTGGCCATAGATCTTATAAAAAAAAAAAGCAAGGAGATTATCCAGTGATACAAATCACCCAGAAAAGTCTACGATTCTGGGCACTAACACTCCCTATGGGTAAGCTTTGCCACTGTCTGTGAGGGGCGATCTAAATGTCCTTCACCTCACTCAGAGCAAAGGAGTGAGTTACTAAGGTCTCTTCCAGTTCTATTTTCCCCAACTATCCTTATATTTCCTTATATTTGTATAAATAATGTATAAATAATTTCTCTATTCATTTCTAAATTTATATTTACAGGACATGTTTGTGGGGGAGCATAATCCTTCGGATTATATTCATTATTCTAAACAATGTTTTAACATTTAATTTTCAAAGGAAGTTGTAGTGTCCAGGTCTGTGTAGGTAAAAGGCTTGTATTTCTGTTTCGGTTGTTCTTTGTCTGGATTCAGGTTATTTCCAGTACAGAGTTCCTCTAACAATATTTAAGCGTGACAGAAAGATTTGGGGAGTCATAAGACAACTCTCTCTTCTCTGACACAGCTTGCCAGGGAAATATGAACTGCACATTTTAAGTGCAGAAGATTCTCTGTTTTTTGTTGGATTGACAGATACATTCAACCCAAGTCTTTCTATCCCATGGAGGGGTTTGCTGTCCTCAGAAGAAACAGAATGGCTTTGGTAAAACATGTTGTCCTAGAAGTCGTACTTCTAGAAGTCAGATATTATAAGATGAATACGAGTCAGGAGAGTGTATCAAAATCCAGACTAAATACAGATCACAAAGTTTATTCAGCAAAATTACCAAGTGGAAAACAAATAGACAGCTTTTCCGTTGATGAAGACTGTCTCTCGGTGCGACAGTTCCCATGGGAGCTGCTTTCCAGCCAGCAGCACTACAGGTAGAGCCTGGCAACTGCCTCTTCCCCTGTCTGAGTGCCCTGCAGGTCTCAGAACTGAGAATTTGTATCTTGGCTGATCCTCAGCAATCCTGTCTTCCCAGGACCCCAAGTCCTCCCTTTTTCATATTGTACTTGAGACAAGGATTTGCAGACTCTTGCCTTGACTAGTCAATTCTTGAGAGCAAAGACGCAGATATGGTAGTGCTGTAGGTTTCCTGCATGACTCCCTTCCTCTGCTGTTGAGACATTTGACTTCTCCACCCTTTCTCTCTCCCTGTTCTTAGAGGGAATGACTGGGTTATAGTTCACTCTGGTTAATCACCTTATTAAGCTCTTTATTTCCAATATCTTACATGTGCCGTGACACAAGACTAAAGTCATGCGCTTAGCTAAAATTCATGCAATTTGAATTACTCTCTGGAATATAGAGAGTCTAAGTGTGATGCATGTAGTATAGCAGAAAAAAGATTGCTCAGTGGGGTGTAAGAACCTCAGTGCCAGCTCCTGGTACCATTTGTCTCACTCAAGTGATTTAAGGGCTGAGCACCGATGGTCTGGTCACAAAATGGATAGTACTGCAGACTGAAATTGCACTGTGTCTGTCTGCTCTTACTTTAAATTGTTAGGCATTGAAAAAATGCATAAAATCTTTGTTGCTATCTTCTTACCACCTTTCTTAGGTAACCAGATGCTTCAGAGTGCCATAATGTCAGTCTAATTATTAAAATCAAAACAGAAACATGCATATGCTTAAAACCAAGCACAGGCTTTCACCTTTGCATTCTGGCACACCTTGGTTAACCAGTTCCTGCACCCCACCCATATGCCTCACTTTCCACCATTGACTCTAAAATTAATACATACACAATTCTGAGTTTTCATCCACGTTTATAGCTGCATAGCCAGCCCTATACAGAAACTGGACTGGTAGTCTCTCTCACCTCCTTAACTCAGTTTCTTCAAAGTTTTGATAGCTCAACATTTCTAGCTTAATCAAATCTAGCTTTTCTGAAGCCTCTGATTGCTGAATGTCTCTCTAAAGACTCCCATTTGTTTTAATGAGATGGAGAACCACTTCTTACACATAACAAATGTAGACAACTCTAGCTCAGTGTCCGACTCCTCATTATAGACTCACAGTAGCTGCCATTTGTTACAAAGCAAAGCCTGTCTCACAGGACACTGTTTTATCTGAGCAACTGAGATGAGAACTAGAATTGATGTTGTCAAAAATTTTAGATATATTAAAAATAACTACATCCCACTCATAATTAATTTTATGGCAGTTGTTTTGAGCCTTAGAGTAAAGGTATTCATGCAAAATTTAAACTGACAGTCATGTAGGGACTAAAAAAAGCAAAGTTTTGAATATCTGAATTGTTTTCAGTTTGTAGACTTAGAGAAAACTTCAGCAGTGATGTGTATCATAAGAGGGATTCAAAGCTAATGGAGTTATTCAAAAGCTGACTGGACATGGTCCTGAGTGCCCTGCTATAACTGACCCAGCTCTGGGCAGGGGAGCTGGAATAGATGGTCTGCAGAGATGCCTTCCTGCCTCAGCCATCCTGTGAAATCTTTCACCTGCTGTTGTGGCTACAACTGGTTGCTACATGGCTGTAGGGAGAAGCAGGAGAAGCAGCTTTCCAGAGAGCCCTCTCTCTCAGGACAGGTCAACCTTCTATTTTGGGTAGAGAATGCAGGCAATTTTTGCATATCTGAGTTAACTTGCTGAAACCTAGTCTGTACTCATAACTGTATCTCAGGAAGATACCTCTAATACTTTATTTTATTTTATTTTATTTTATTTT
>NW_010545578.1:0-10708 GCF_000687285.1 Phaethon lepturus
GGTCTCCCCGGCATGGGGGCTCGCGGCCTGACCCGCGCCTGCTCGCCGGGCGAGCCCCTGGCAGGCCTCTCGGGAGCGCTTGCCCGGGTACCCGCTGCAGACCTCAAGGGGCATGGAGTGAAAAACAAATGGCTTTCCACATGTGTTTCACACAAACAAAAAGGCATTCAACGTTTAGAAGACAGCACTCTTCATTAAAGACGTTCAAATCACAGAATCATTTCGGTTGTAAAACACCTTTAAGATCACCAAGTCCAACTGTAAACCTACCACTGCCAAGTCCACCACTGAACCATGTCCCTAAGCACCATGTCTACAAATATTTTAAATACTTCCAGTGACGGTGAACCAACCACTTCCTTGGGTGGCCTGTTCCAAGGCTTGACCACTCTCTCAGTAAAGACATTTTTCCTAACATCTAGTCTAAAGCTCACCTGGCGCAAGGCGGGGCTGTTTCCTGTTGTCTTACCGCTTGCTACCTGGGAGAAGAGACCAACACCCACCTCACCACAACCCCCTTTCAGGTAGTTGTAGAGAGCGATAAGGTCTCCCCTCAGCCTCCTCTTCCCCAGACTAAACAACCCCAGTTCTCTCAGCCGCTCCTCATAAGACTTGTGCTCCAGACCCCTCACCAGCTTTGTTGCCCTTCTTTGGACACACTCAAGCACCTCAGCATCCTTCTTGTAGTGAGGGGCCCAAAACTGAACACAGTGTTCGAGGTGCGGCCTCACCAGGGCCGAGTACAGGGGCACAATCACTTCCCTGCTCCTGCTGGCCACACTATTTCTGATACAGGCCAGGATGCTGTTGGCCTTCTTGGCCACCTGGGCACACTGCGGCTCATGTTCAGCTGGCTGTCAACCAGCACCCCCAGGTCCCTTTCCTCTGGGCAGCTCTCCAGCCACTCTTCCCCAAGCCTGTAGCGTTGTGTGGGGTTGTTGTGACCCAAGTGCAGGACCAAGTTAGCTTTCTGTAGCAAATGAGGGAGAAAGAAACAGAGCCCTGGCTGACAGGGTGTTGCACACAAGCCTGCACTACATGAAGCACGAGGTGACTCTGCAGCCTCTTAAGGCGTGTCGTGCTCTGAGGACACCCGTGCTGTCCTGAGGAAACACCAGTTCCCTAAGCAGCAGGCTTGCCCGATCTCTCTTGACCACGCAGGCTGTCATTTGACAACACACATTAAAACATCAATCTGGTTCTGGAGGGGTTTTAAACCCAGTAGTCCTTATAGCAAAATGTGACCAAAACTCCTGTACTGTGAAATCATGGACTGTAGTGTCTCTGTCCTACTGGTAAGGGCTGCTTAGTTCTGGGGCATAGCTTGCAGCGAATCAGTACCTTGGCTTAGCATGACTCCGGTGCAACACAAGCAAGTAAACCAAGAAACAGTGAGCAGCACTGGCAAGCACGTTGCAGAGACATCTAAACGATTCCTCGTGCAGCCAGCACAGGTCTGGCAGATCCAGCGCTGAGCTAGATAGAGCTCATAAAACCTGGCGAACCCAAGCTGTGCCTGCATCTGTGGTGCAATTAATCTGTGACATGAACAATCTGCCTGCAGATAACTGTAAGCTGACTATATGTACAAATTTAACAACTCACATTAATTAATACTTACAGCTAGATTGAAAAAATATCACTAATATTTGGCAACAAAGAGCAAATATCATCATAACTCACAAGTGTGAAGTTCATGCATCAATAACTATGAGACAGATAGCAAAGTCATGATACTGTACATGTGCGTTTTGATTTTGTAATTTTATTTTGCTCTCCCTATTATTATCATCTCTTATGATAGACAATTAACATAAATTATGTTACCATAGCACACAGAAGTCCCACTCACAGGCAGTATTGCCTTGAGTGATACACAAATAGGCGACAAAACTGCAAAGTGTTAAGACAGACCTATGAGACAAAAGGTGATAGGGTATGAAGAGATGACAAGAACGGTCAACATGCCAAGAAGATATCTTTGCATACTAGCAGCTTAGCTACTCTAAATTTTTATAGGAGTCACAGTAAAACAGCCCATTAGGGAAGGAAGGCTTTGCATGATGATAATGAGAGTGCTTTTTATTTAGAGATTAATTATAGTTTCTATGCCATAATACCAGTGTTCCTCCCGCCCATGTCAGTTCAAATCACAAACAACTCTGTCAGAACAACAACAATTTCTGCTTCTCCTGTTGTTCTGAAGACTGCAATCCACATGGCATAGCTTCAGCAGCCTTCCCCCCTAAATCCTAAGGTAAGGGAAAGTAACCTAAGAGGGGGACACACTTGCTACCTGTGAGCAAAAGACAAAGCATTACAGGCCACAGCTTGCAATTAATAAAAGACACTTGCCAAGACGAAAGAAAACAATGTTCCAAGAGTTAGAATGAAAGATGAAAACACAGCGAAATGGTGTAGACAGATAGGGAGGACCATATAATTGAGGTCTGATGCAGAGAGAATCCTGAAGACTTAACAGTTGGACTTTAATAGGTGACTTATGTGATGATTTTAGCTGAACTTGTCTCTGCTTTGAAGAAATGGATCGTCTTACCTGTTTTATACTGACTAGATGCCCAATAAACAATGTGCTAATAATTTCTCTTTCATTTCTCATTTAAAAACCTAACTTCTATTTGATTGTTCCAAACTTACACAGTCTAGTAGGATTAAGCATCAACAAGCGATGAGCATCATCAATGGGATGGAATGACTCCAACAGAGATCTGTGAAAGAACCAAATTGCCTAATTCAGGCATGCATTCACTGGGACAAGACGACAGCAGTGAAGTATTACACCACATTAGAGAGAATGTAGGAAGTGATGGACATCAGAGAAAAATGCATTAGTAGAGTGACAATGGTGCCATTTCCACTTCAGTTTACTCCTTTCTATCCTCAACCCTACTGTTCACTCACCCAGCCCACCCAAACTGTACTTCCATGCCTCACCCAATCAGCCTCCTCTGTCCCCAGATCTCCCAACAGAGAAAAGTCTTTCCTGCCTAACTTATTTTTCCAAAAACATATTTGTGGCCTTGCCACACTCAAACATTCCACTTCAACTGCCCTAAGCACTTGTAACACCTACTTGTTTCCCACTGCCACCATGCCAGCATGGTTCCTATCTCCCCATGCACCATTGGTTTCCTCTATTTCTGCTGATGGTGACCTCCCCAAATTTTCCAAAGACAATTTCTAAAATCCTGACGTGCTTTCTACATAGTACTGTAGGAAACAACACGGTGACTCACCATCTTATTGCACTGCAAAACTTTAAATGTCTGTCTTTAAGAATAAGTAGAGTGTCTCCTAAGGTATTCAAAATACAAGAGTTGGCGTGATTGAATGTCTTAAGAAACAATAGTTGTTTTGATTGCATTTAGAAATGTCATAAGATGCTGGAGTACATTGTCCTAGAATGTACATTTGTGTGTTTTAGTTATGTTCACAATGGTAGAAACAATAATAAAAATGCAAAAAGAGAGCACAAATAGTTTGATAGATTGTTTTGCAAGTGTTTTATGGTAACTCTCATGGAAGTCTGTGCTATTTAATGAGCTGCTCTCTTTTTCTGTTTTTTAACTTTGATCTTTACAGCTGTCTCCAAAAGGATATTTTCAAGTACAGAAAGCAATACACAACGTGTTAAGATCCTGATGCCAATACACCAAGAACAAGAATGGAAGTAAATTTGTTCAGCAATTCTACTGTTGTAAACAGTTCATCCATCAACCAGAAGCAGTTAGAAGGGCATAGCCTCTGGGAAGTCATTACTATTGCCACTGTAACTGCAATTGTAAGCTTAATAACCATAGTGGGAAATATTCTTGTAATGATATCCTTCAAGGTTAACAGTCAGCTCAAAACTGTCAACAATTATTACTTGCTCAGCCTTGCCTGTGCAGATCTCATCATTGGAATATTTTCTATGAACCTTTATACATCTTATATACTCATAGGCCATTGGTCTCTTGGAAGCCTTGCCTGTGACCTGTGGCTAGCACTGGACTATGTAGCTAGCAATGCCTCAGTAATGAACCTCCTAGTCATCAGTTTTGACAGGTATTTTTCCATCACAAGGCCTTTAACTTACAGGGCCAAACGCACACCTAAAAGAGCTGGCATCATGATTGGTCTGGCTTGGCTCATTTCCTTCGTGTTGTGGGCACCCGTAATCTTGTGTTGGCAGTATTTTGTGGGTGAACGAACAGTACCACCTGAAGAGTGCCAGATACAGTTTTTATATGAGCCCATTATCACCTTTGGTACTGCAATTGCTGCTTTTTACATTCCAGTGTCAGTGATGACCATTCTGTATTGCCGCATCTATAAAGAGACAGAGAAACGTACCAAGGACCTCGCTGAACTGCAGGGTTCGGAGTCTGTGGCAGAATTTGAGATGGTAAAGCCTCAGAAAGCTCTCCTGAAGTCTTGCTTCAGTTGCAAGCAACAAAAATTAGTCAAAAGAGAGAGGTGTCAGGCTTCCTGGTCTTCATCTAGTCGAAGTACGTCAGCTACAGTGAAAGCCTCTCAGGCAGCAAGTACTTGTAGTGACTGGGCTAAGGCTGACCAGTTAACCACCTGCAGCAGCTACGCATCTTCAGAAGAGGAGGATAAACTTGCCAGTGATTCAGTTTTCCAAGTAGCTTACAAAAGTCCATCTAAAGGTAAGGCAGAAGAGTTTAATGAGAGTATGGATGTTGTTGTCAAAGACCAACGTGAAGAAAATGATTTTGAGAACCAGAAATACTTTTTGTCGCCTGCCAAAGGCCATGTACAAAAAAGTAAAAAATGTGTGGCCTATAAATTCCGGTTGGTGGTTAAGGCTGATGGCACCCAGGAAGCCAACAATGGTTGCCGTAAAGTAAAAATAACTCCTTGTTCTGCTGCTCTGTCAAAGGATCCTTCCATCAAAAGCATGGATCCAAATATAAATAATCAAATCACCAAAAGGAAACGGATGGTTCTTATAAAGGAACGCAAAGCAGCACAGACTTTAAGTGCCATTCTTTTGGCATTTATCATCACATGGACTCCCTACAATATCATGGTTTTGATCTCCACATTCTGCTCTGACTGCATTCCCCTGACACTGTGGCACCTTGGTTATTGGCTATGCTATGTGAACAGCACTGTTAACCCCATTTGTTACGCCCTCTGTAACAAAACTTTCAGGAAAACTTTTAAGATGCTGCTTTTCTGCCAGTGGAAAAAGAAAAAAGTGGAAGAAAAGCTATACTGGCAAGGCAATACCAGACTGCCATAATTGCTCTTATATAAGGCATAAAGGGGAAAATAGATATTTGCGTAACCTAGTAAATTAACTGTAATTCTACCTTTTCAAAGCTGTTGCTTTATATGTCTAGGGGTTAAAATCTGCAGAAAAGTAAAATTTTGCATGAAAGTAGTGTGCTTGGGGTAAAGAAGTCAGCGACTGTTGTGAGCAGCACAGGGTGTTTGTGATTATGCAGTAGATCTGTGTTAAAGTTAGTATATTTAGGGTCTTCTGTCCTTTCTTCCAGCCTAAGAAAGTGTAGAGGAAATTATCAACTACTAGAAATTGAGTGGGATGGTCATCCAGTCATCAGGTCAGGTCATCCAGTCTATCTCCCTGTAGTGCAGAACTGTTTCTTCCTAGTGTATTGTCTATTTAGCTTTCAGTGTACCAAGCAATGGAGCTTGTACTACATCTGCTTTGAGACTTTTCCGCCTGCTGTTGGAATGAAACAAGAACTATTTAAAGGGGGAAATGCCATCGTCCCCAATACTAAATGGTTAGGGAGATTCGTAATTCTCCAAATGAACACACTTATTATAGGAGAATGTAATACTGAGAAAATTTCCACTTCAAGGATGACTTTTGTGGAGACATAGGAAGGGCTTATAGTGGAGGAAATAGGTAATGTGTTTTGTATATGAGAAAGCCAGTCCCGATGTCAGTTCCATCATGCAAGTCACTGTCATCTGCAGCAAATGGTGGTAGTTAGCAGATACTTCTGAATTTCTCCATTTTCCAATGCCTCTGAAGGAAATTTTGAAATTTTATGCAATAGTGACAACAGTAAAAATCAGAAATTACTGTAGAGCATGGTGGACATAGTCTATCTACAACACAAGGAAAGCCTTTTTTGCAATCTCCTTTGTTGTGCTTCCCCTTGTCCCAAAAGTTTCCATTAATGACGGAATAATGCAAAACAAGAGAAAAATGTATGTATTGATGACCTGTGCATTTGCCTATATGTTATGAAATTATTAAAACCAGTGACTGAATTGGCATCTCTGAGAGAAGAAATATTTTTAAAGTAATTTTTGCATATTTCTATAAAACTATTAAGGACACTTTGCACTTTCATAGCACTTTTTATCTTTAAATATCGTTACAAATTCTCATCAACCTTAGGTATTTGGAAACATAGGTTCTCTCCAGTCACTATCTTTCCATCCAGCAGAACCATGTCTGCTACAGTACTGGGGGCAGGAGTCAACCCCTCTGATGGCTGTGGCTTCTGGGACTGGTGTGAATTGGCTTAGTTACAATGAGCTGAGTGAGGCTCTGGCCACTGGCTGAGGTATGTCAGGGCTCTGCGTGTGCCGTGAGGGTACTTGTGTGGCAGGGTTGAACTGCACAGGCCTGCCTGATGTCTGTGTTAGATTGGCAGGAGTCTTGCAGCATTGACCACGTGAGTGCGTAAGCGAGGGGCTGCCTTCAGCGCAAGGCTGTTGGAACGGTGCTGGTGACCTGGCTCCTTGTGGTGGGAATGAACGTGAACCTTCAGAAAAGGCCACGAGAAAACAAAATGAATGGCGATAGGAGTCATAAAGAGTCAAGTCCTAAAGTAAACAAATGTTTATGAGTAAATGAGAAAGAACTCCACGTACTCAAAGTTCAGATTCAGCTCTAGCCTTTCTAGCAAAATTCAGGGTGAGATGCTCTGGAATATTAGTTTGGGCCAATCTTCACATTATATCTACTTATATGCATTAGCGGGACATTGCAGTGGTGACCTGACCCAGTTGCACATTTCAGGGATTGTATTAGTTATCCTGAATGTACTATTGCTCTCAGACAAATTGTTCGTATAAATTATTAAATTATCATACCATCAAAATTTTTCCCGACAGATGCATAATTCCTCCATGTCAACAACCACAGTACAACTAATTAATTTTTTTATCCCCAATCTCCAGGGGGGAAAATTGTGTCAGTGAAAGATTAGCAGTGTAGTAATGTAAAAGTATGTTCTCTAAATTCACATGATTGATTTTGTAACAGACCATACTGTGTCTATTATTTTTTGTGCATTAGCATGTGATTGCTTATTAAAGGGAAGTATGAGTCTTTATAAAAACCCTTTCATCAACTTTTCTCTGTCACTATCCAGAGCTTTTCCTGTGTACAGTAACTATGTACAAGTTGGTTATTATAGTGGGTTTATTTTATATTACATTGGATCAGACATTCAGTAAACTGTGTTTGATTTTTAGCAAATGAGTGTGTCCCTGTGTGGCACAAGCTGTAGTTAAAGGCAAAATTTATGAGATAGTAACAGTTTCTGCTAGCTGCGGTGTTGTTGCTGAAGTAAAGCATTGGCTTCTACTGAAATTAAATGGGATATTTTTTGTTGGTTTTGGCTTCTGTTGAACTAGAGTGTTCTGTAAATGTTTATGGACTCTGTGCTCAGTAAATGTATTAGAATACACAGTGATGGATGCAACAATGTCGGTTCAATGTAATTGTGAAATACATGCTCAAACTATGCTGCTCGCTCTTCACCATGTGAGATGTTACATGGCCAAACATGGGTACATTGTAAATACCTAGAATTATATAAAGGGGTGTGTGTTGCTTTATTGTTATGTAGGATGTTTATTCTTTAAAAAACTCCAAAACCACAAAAAGAAAAACGTGATCCTCATAAGAGTATCAGTTAGTACTTAATTATATTTTGTACCTTTAAAAAGTGTTGTGGGACTTTTACAGTGTAAAACAATCTTGTTATCTGTATTTCTGTCCTTTTAATGAACCTTTTACCGATCCTATAATTGATTATGGTCATGGTCATGGACTGGTGAAAAGATCATTTTTTTTAAAGTTACATTTTATTTATACATAATTACATACACATACATATATATGGATATGTATGTATGCATTACCAGTGTAGATGCATAAATATACATCCCCAGCTAAGCTTTTCAGAGACCCAGCAATTGAATTTTCCCACAAACTGGGGGTATCATTTTTGGCTCTCCCTTTTCCTACATACCAGCCTCCCTATATATCCCAGATCCCCATAAATTATCAAGCAACATTCATATTCTGTAAATATTATTTATGGTTGTAGATAAATACTTGGAAGAGTTCCCAGAATTTTTAAATTAGGGTATAGAACACCTAGTTACAGTTGTGCACTTTCTGGGACTAATTAACACAGACTGATGAGCTTTGCAAAGGGTGGAAAATCAAGATAAAACATAAATGCAGGCATTTCCTGTATAGAAAAATCCTGTTGAATTGAGGAAGGATGAAATCAAAAGGGTTATAGCGAAAATACTGTAATATATGATAGAGCATATTTTGCCATTAGTTATATAATTCAATTGCTAATCATGCTTATCCTACTCAACTATGCATGTCAACTGGTAACTGCTATTAACTGTTGGAAGTTATTTTTATATGTGTATTTTTGTTTCTCATCTGTATTGTAGATATTATGAGACCTGCACTGGGGTATATGGGCTTGAGGAGTCTAGATACAGAGACAGTGATGCACTTCAAGGCAAAATCCTTAGTTATACTTCCTTATCACCCTTTAGATATTTCAGTTTTAGAGCTGAGTTTCATGAAAAGTCCCCATCTCTAATTTAATTATTCTGATCATTTTATCTCCCACATAGGGCTTTTCTCAGAAATCTGTGACATTGCCTCCTTGTCATATTTGCTAGATGACCTGAACATGTAAAACTAATTTAACTGATAAATCTAAATGCAAATGTAGCTAAGGATAGTCATATACCTGAAAGAATAAAAATGGCACTGGGATGTGGTAAGTATATTAACTTTAAAATAGAAGTCATTACAACTATTAAAGAATCCCATATCAATCTGGAAGATGCTGCTTTCTCTTTGAATGCAGGTATTATGAAACCAGACACCCAGTTTGAAATGGAATTGAATACCTGTGGACTTTTTTCAGATTCTGGATTTTTAATAGAATTCTGTAAGATGCTTCTTTACTTGTGGTAGGAAGCACAGTTTCCAAATCACCCCTTCATAGTTTGGGATTCCCAGAATGGTCGTACTGAAGGAGAATTTTTGGGTGCTGCTTTTTTAAAGTTACTCTGTCATTTTTAGGGGATGTACGTACTTCTGCCTTCTCTGGATTCTTTGCTTTAGGAAAACAAACAAACAAATAGAATGGTGTGACTTTCCTCTGAAATTAGTTTTCTTTACTTTCTATAGAGTTAGAAATAATATGAAGGAATCACTTGGGTGTAGTGAGAACCAAATACCTCTTTCCTCAGTTGTATATAACAATCAAGCTGGAGTTACCGTTTGCTGTGTTCTGTACATCCAGGTGCCCCTCTGTTGGAAAGGACTCTGCCAAAAAAAAATCCATGCTGCTTACTCCTTTTTGATATTACAGAGGTTTTTTTTTTAAAAAAAAAACAAAACACAAAACACCACCCCACATTCATTACTTTTATGAGCCATAGACCATTACAGGTCAGAGCTTCCCTCTGAAAGGCTCCCCTGGAGAGTTTGCCTGTGGGGACTCCAAGGGCTCTATCAGCTCCTGAAATGTTCCCGCAGCTGCTGAGTAGTCAGTGGCTTCTCCATTTTGAAATGCCCTTCCAAACCTGAACTCCAAAAATGGATACTGTGTCTTTTCACTTAAATACTTGGCTTTACTTCTACCAAATCAGAAAGAGGCCGTTTATTTCTTACGTGGTCATCCCAAATCTCCCTTGCTGCCTTTTGTATCCACTAAGAAATTTTCTTCCACATACAATTTGACAACTGGGTGTCTTAAAACCTTAAATTTTGATCAGTCAAACAAACTTTTTACAATTTTATTAATAGTTACCCCTTATCCATAGCTAGGTAAAAAGAAAAAAGAAAAATCAATAGCGTTGCATTGTAAAACTAGAGATAATCTATGACTATTAGAGGTTTCAGAAAGGGACAGTATTGCAATTGTTTTTTTCATCTTGGCAAATGTATTTCTCCAGGTTTAACAGACACTGCTGGGCTTTGTATCAGTTTAGGAAGTTCAGTTCTCATTACACTCAGTAAAACCACTGCCTTTTACTCAATACTTATGCCATTAACTACTAAATGCCATTAGTCTCTTCATGTATCTGCCAATATATCAAAGTCAGTCTTCCTCAAACAACCAGATGTTTTAAATCCTTCACAAGTTTGCTTCCCAAGAAACCCCTGTTTCAGTAGACCTCTGAAGTTTGGGGATTTTTGCTGAATTCCTGGATTACAATGCCAATATATAAAATGGAATATCTTTTACTCCTTACATGAGGCAGCCATCTAGACATAGTGAAGGTCAGAGAGTTGTTTCTACTGTATGCCATACATAAGGCCTTAGATGTGCAATTTATCAGGTAGCTATACGAGGAAGAGTGAAGAGAGAGTATGGTGGAGGATACCAGCTGCAGAGTGTGGCTGGATTCAGCTCTGTACCCC
>NW_010545578.1:10741-11056 GCF_000687285.1 Phaethon lepturus
CCCCACCGCTCTGCCTGGGTCCTGAAATCTAGAAGACGTGAGAGTGACTAAAGGACTCAGTTTTTTTAATTACAGAAGAAAAAATGAGCCCAGTCGCTTCATGTTGCTAATTTATTGATGCACAGTATTGAATCCTTGGTCCTAAAACCACTTTGTCATACTTTTAAACCTATGGTTAACATGTAAAAAAAAGGTTATATGGAAGTCTGGAAATTCATTGTTTAGGTTACACATATGAAAATCAGAAACAAAAGCAAGCACTTTCTTATACGAAAGTTGAATGATTTTGTGGTGGGCTGATCCTGGCTGGATGCC
>NW_010545579.1:0-36122 GCF_000687285.1 Phaethon lepturus
AGTCGCTTTTCCGGTCAACAGTAATTGCGCTAACGTGAAACGCGTGGAACGCGCTTAAGGAGTGGACAGTAAAGGTTCAAGAATAAATTTCTCATACCCAAGTGATGAGGAAGGGATAGAAGCCGTAGCCAGACCCTGCCGTGGTTCTCAGGTGTAGTTTAAGGTAAATGCTTCCATAGGCCGACTACTGCGTTTTACGGCTAGCTACACATAAGACGTACTGTTTCATCTCATATTTACTTTCCTATGTTTATCCCTGTACAGATCTCTGAAGTATCTCTTCCATTAAATACTTTCAAACATACTGCTTGTTACTCGCACAAAGGCTCCTCCATCATATTTAACCGGATCCTTTCATTCTTATGACCTGGGTTGAGGCCACATTACAATAAACTTGTGAAGGCTATACTCTTATTAAGCAAAAACTTACAAACACTACAAAATTTTGCTGTTCCCTGCTGTTCTTTCCCTGTATATACATTTTTTTGTCTATGACGTACTTTAGCAATACTTTTTTAATGTGCTTTTTTTTTTTTTTTTCTTGTTTCAGGAAACACTCCCTGGTTTTAAGCCAGTAATTATTCTGTGCTAGTGTGCTTGAGACATTTCTGATACAGACTGCCACTGTCATCTTCATCAGATGAGATCTCTAATTCAGCAAAACAGTGGCGGAGGCTATGAACCTGCTGCCCGTGGTTTGCTGAAATCTCTGATTTTCATTTTTGTATTAAGGAACCCCTGAAGGCTATTGCAGTGTAACCTCATCATCCAGCTTCCCTTTGGCAGTACCTCAGTTTAAGTGCACTTATCTTAGTTTTTCAGAAAACTTGTTAAAATAAAATGGTAGCACTGAGATGGAATTAAGTCTTTGTCCTGCATGTGTAATCAGGGACACATAGTTTTAAGAGAGGATTTCTTTACAGATTATTTCAAGATAGAACTTGTACTAGCAATGAACAAAATACCTGCTCAATAAATTTCTAAAAAGAAAAGATTTCTGTAACTTTTAACGCTGAGGAGCATCTGAGACCATGTGCAGTAGGATTAGGTACAAACAGGAGAAAAAAATCACACTGCCACACCAGCTGACTAGCCAAAGTCTAATCTGAACAGGGATAATCTTTACTTCTTTGGTATTTGATATCTTGACTCTAAACCATGTATCATGATTGTGTGTAGCCGTGGATTTTTTTTTAATGCTTCCTGCATCTGGTCTGGGGAGGAGAAAAGAAAAGTTAGATAGGCAATTATAATTAAGCCAGTTTATGACTGATTCCTCGATTTAAATAAAACTTTGCTTCATAGGGAATTACTTTTACACCTTTAAAGTCAAGAGTGGATTTTTGCTATTAAGTGTTGTTTTCAAGGTGGTAGTCCACTCCTTGTAGGCAATAGAGTAACGGTATATAGAAACAGAGAAACCTTTTAAGTATCTTTGTAGCTGTAAAGTTAAAAGGAAGTGTATTAGCACAACGATTGACCTCAGATTTTGGACTTCGTGCAAGTAGTTGCAGCAGCGGTTTTCTGCCTTTTTTTTTTAACTTTGAAAAGCAAGCAGGTTGCTTTAATTATTTGCAGCACACTCTGCAGTTACAAAAGAGTTTCTAGCCTGGGAATAGAACAAGGATTTTTGCTTTAAGGTGGCGTGTGACAGTGCATTGGGATGCTTGGCCACACGGCAAAGAGCGAGGCAGTGTTATCCTGAGCTACAGGAAGCAGCCCTGTCCCTGCTTAATTTTGAGCAGTCCCTTGTCTTGAAGTTTCTCTTTCTTTGTGTTTGGCCAAAATTATTCCAAGAAATAGAGCAAGCTGTCCTCTCTTTGGAGGCTTCTTATAATTCTAAAATCTCATGTATGGGAATGACATTTGTTCTAGTATGTGCAATTTTGGTTTTTTATTTCTTAGTGCAAGGATATTGCATGAAGGAGCTATGAACAGAAGGAGAAAGTCCAGGGCTGGAAGAAATGAAAGAGATTATATTTATGAGTAAAGAAGAAATACTTGTGTAAATGCTGATTGTTGTCTTAGGGCTTCTTTTTCTTGTGTTATTTCCATTTATCTCGGCAATTCGTGTGGCTATCGTGTCTTCTCACGAAACCACTAGTTAAGCAGTACTACCTCTCTTTAAAAATCAACAGGGAGGACAGTCAAGTTCTGGCCAGAAGAAGAAGGGACTGCATCCCCTCCCATGATGTAAGAAGTAACATGTCTGGAGAGTGGAAGAATTACAAGATGGGCAGAATTAAGGAATCTAAGCAAAGTTTTATTCTTGGCAACTCAAAACCCACAATAAAAGTACAGTTCAGTGAAGAGGAATAATACTGTGGGTTTTGTTGTTTTTTGAGGGGGTTGAGGGAGGAAGATAAAGGAATTTGCCTTTACAATATAGGTGAATTTAATGTTGGGCTCAGCTCAGAATAGCTCTGGCTGTCTCTGCTGTGTCTTGGTCTTCCCTCGCTTGTTAGTGATGCTGCACATTTGGCAGATGAACAGGTGCTGTGAGAACTTTCCATCGGAGAAGAGGTTAGTGGTAGGAGGAATGTCTTTATGGGAAGGAGCTTGAAAAGTTTGAGCATAGGGCAGATGAATGAGTTCTTAAAGATTGCCGTTTGTTTTTAAGAGAGACAGGATGCTAAAAGATAGGATAGTGCTGTCCTACTGTACAGTCAGTAAATCTTCAATCTTCGTTGTCTGGATTTTGTCTTTTGCTGCCTGTTTTCAGTGTTAGTATATGTGTTGATACAAGTTTTAAAATAATGTCAGTCAGATGCCATTCTCTTTTAGAAGAAATTACATCTCTCTGTTGTGACCAAAAAAATAAGGGGAGGGAGGGGGAATTTTTGACTTGCAAAGGCAAGAACTCCTCTTAAGAAATACCAGCACTGGTGGCACTGGCAAACCCATTTTCTTCCTGTCCTGGATCTGTGTACATGCATTATAAGCCTGTGTATGTGTTGGCCAGCTTGACATTGCTACAAATGGACTTTTTTCCTCCTATTAGAGTCCCACCTTCATTTGGTGAAAAAATTACTCTCTACTTTTTTTTTTTTCTTTTCTATCCCTCACCTGATTTATTTAATCAGGTCCTGGATTTATTTAATTTTATCCAGCATGCACCAAAGACTATTTTCAAAATTTCTTCCTAAATGTGCATTTATTACAAGTGTGTGACTTCTGAGTGTCTTGTAACAAACTAATTCAATTTCATGAGACCTGCAAATCTTGGGTAGATACTAGGGCAAATATGGTCAGATGCCCGCTAGTTCTGGGTATCCTGGCTGGGTTTGAAATCCTTCCAGTGACTGTTTCTGCAGCAAAGTAGGGAGTTTCTCCTCACATCTGTTTGTCTGTCTCTGTGTATTTGGTCCTGGCTATTGAAAAAATAACAAGCGCTAACAATTACTAGGCACTTGTGAAAACTTTGATAGAAGTCACAGCTTTGCATAGGAAATGTAGACTTGAGAAGGAATTCAGTTTGCCAAGAGGGCTTTCAACTTCTGTACAGCAAGATCACTCTTTTCCTTTCTTCCGCCCTTATACTTAATTCACATATACCTTGCAACTTCTGCAAGAGGCAGAGCGAAGTCTGTCATTTCATCTACCACACGTACTGCTTTCCCAGAACATAGTCTTTTGAGCAGACTGTACAAGGTAGAAAACTTTTGAAAAGATACTATATGAGCATATAGCTAGGAACTATTGTTAATAGAAATGCAAATTTCTTTCTGAAAGTCAGTGAATTAAAATAGAAAGTCCATATTTGGCAGGAAATAGTTCTCTGTTGAGATCTGATCTGGTAAAGTACTATGCACCAGTCATTTCCACAGACTTGTTTATCAAAATCAGCCCTGACATTCAGAGGAATTGAGCCAATACTTCATGTAGTACAATACAAGAAGCAGTTGTTCTTACAAATAGTATTAACAAATTTTCAAGACACCTACTGTAATTTTAGTCTCCTGATTAAAATATGTAAGGTCAGATTTTTCAAATGGAACAAATCAGCAGTGAAGTACTACTCTCTTAATGCATTTTGGAGCTTCTTTGCACAGGCCAGGAAACATTGGCACTTAAAATTAGTAAAAAAAAGAGTAAGAAAGAAAAAAAAATCAAATCCATAAGACCAGAGTCTAATGTCGATATTTATGTTGTTTTAAATAGATGCAGCATTGATGGTTACTAGTAAGATGCCTTTTTTTCATGAATGCATGACTACAACACAAAAGGGTTGTATAGAAATCTGCTGATGGGCGTCTTAGGACAACCAAATCCTGGTTTAATTAACTAGTATGATTTAGAAAAGGAAAGCTGTTTCTTCCTGTGACTGTGTACATTATGTGACTGTGTACTGTATATAACTCACTTCAATACATAATAAAATTAATGAGAAAAATTTCAATCCATTGTAGGTTTTTTTTAAATACAAACTACATGCCTAAAATGACTCTTTTGTAGGTTTCTTTCTTTTATCTTAGAATTTTAAAAATCAGATAATCATAACTCCCTTAATTTCTGAAGAACCGAACAAAGACTAAGTCAATATGCTTTCTGTAGATTCACTCAAGTAGATATAAAAAGAGAAAGTAGCTCCATATAAGCAATAGAATGCCACAGGATTATTTTCAAATCCACTTAGAGGTTAACATTCCCTGGCAGTAGCTATGTAGAATTTCTCCAATGGGATACTGTTGTAGGTGAATCTTTCTGTTACTGGGTGCAACAAATAAAGCAATTCATTAACTGCACAGACTTTATGTTAAAATAGTATTCTGGCAAAAATCATGCCGAGCTATCTGGAAAACACTAAGCATAAAAATCTTGTCATGTTTCTGAACAGGACAGGAAGAAAAAAACACCTCAGTTCTTCTGTTACTGTGCTGGCCTGGACATCACTTGGCTCTCAGAGACCAGTTTGTTGGGTCTTCTCCAGCAATGACTGCCCAAGGAATCCTCCAGCAGAAACAATTGTTCCCTCTGGAAATTGTTCTGTAGTGATGCCTGTTACATCATAAATAGGATTCAGCATATATCCACCAGCCACACTACTTGTGTTCCCCAGAAACATATTCTTATGAGGCTGCTGTGTTTAACCAGTTGTACAGAGGGATTGGTTCTTGAACCTATTCTGCATGAAGTACAGTAATTCCTATGTGCTATCCAAAAAATTTTTATTGGCTAATTGTGGTAAACCTTTCCTTTTCCCTACGATCCTGTTTCAGAATTGCCAAGTTATTAAACTATGTCTATTTCCTTTTAAAAATCCACATTAAAGGAACAAAAAATACAAGAAAATACACAATCCCCACAACATTTTCTGTGTTCCAGTATGTCATCATTGATTCACCTAAACTTCCAATAACAAGTCCTGTCTTTGCTGGCAGTGTCTGAAATGTATGTCGTGGGATGAGCGGGGAGAAAGGCAGTGCTGCAGCGGACATTGGACAGCTTTCTGTGCAGTGAACTGAAAAGGTCTGAGCCCAGAACTGAAAAACAAAACTTTCATGCATTGTCCTGGAGCAGGATTAAACCATACTTAAAAATCAGAAATCCAGATCAACCTCAGTTAATCTGCAAGTTTATTTTCAGTAAAGCTGTTCTTGACACAGTAGGGACTTCTACTTAATCAGTGTTTCTTAGACCTGTGTAGGAACATGCTGGCCACAGCAGGCTATTTTAAGAATATTTTAAATTGCAAGAACACATTTGCAAGACACCTGTCCCTGTAAGAAGTTACCCAGGAATAGTCACTAACACCTTTCTTTAAAGTGCAACATTGAATCTCAGATTGATAGGATCAGGAACAGTAAAACAACAGTGAAGACCACAGAATAATTCTTTTGATAACTAGATTAGTTAAAAAAAAAATTGTTAGTTTCAAAATCACTAATGAATAATTATGTGTTTTCAAATCTTTGACTCCTTGTGAGACAGAGAGATGGTCTGCACCATCGTTACATTAATTTGTAACAGGGTGCAGTTCTGGAAGTCCCAGTCTGTGCACTAGAAAAGGTGACAACAATCATTTACATGGAGGGTAATACAAACATGTTTCACGAGTGTTATGGTTAATATGAACCAAAGGTAACTTGATGCATTTTGTATACCTGCCTGAGGACTACATGGCAGTAACTTTCCTGACATCAGTGCTTTCCTATGTTCAGGAATCAGTTTCTGATTTCCTGGTTAGTTACGTGACTTACTATATGGGTACTTCCTGTAAGTTTGTAGTTGAATTTTGGATAACAGATATGATGACTTTCTAGCTAAACAAAATTAAATATCTGAAAGTGTAGTGTCAATTTTAACTTTTAAAAGTTGACATAATGAATAGACTTTGTAGATAACATCTTAAAGGCCACCTTTAAGACTGCTGGTTCTCCCAGAGGCTTAGAATTCAGGAATATCTGAGAAGCCAGGCCTCCATGGGATGCTTCAGTCGGGGATCTTCCAAATAATTTCTCATTTTGAAACTACACATTTTTTAGTATCCAGACACAGCATTTCTCATAGTCTAAGACATAGTCTATTCTATGTGTCTCTGTTACTGCCACAGCCACCTGCAAAAAGTTAGATATTAAGGACAAAAATTACAATTTAAGAAAGATTAGTTCAGCTCTTGAAATAATGTCCATTGTAAGGATCAAAGGAGATCAGGCTAAAGATTTTTAAAAGTAATTTTAATTTTTTTTTGGCTTGAGCTAAACAATTATTCGAGGGATGGATATATTAATTTGTGAGGGAAGATGAGAATCATTCATACCTTAGCCAACTTCAACATGGAGATGTAAAGATCCACAAAAATTTGTACAGTCAAATTATGTTTTTCTTATTTCATAGAAGCAAAATCAAGACATACCTTAAAAAGAAAAAAAAAACCCAAAAAAACCACCCGTGGACCTAATACGCTCAATTTAAAACTAACTGTAAGCTTTTCAGCAGGTTTTGTAATCTGGTGCATCTTTTGAGACTGTGCAGGAAAATGATGTGGATTAGGCTCTGGAGTAATCTCATAGGTGTTGGGAGCAGGGGAGAGAAAACAGGAATTTTTTCCTGTAGCCTGAAGAATACCCGTGGAAAACTTAGTATGGCTGACTCCTGCAATTGCAGGAAGAGGACAGTTCTATTCAGTCAAATACAATTAGGACTATAAAATAGTGCAATGAGTGAATAAATATTTCTGGATGAAAAATTTCTAAAATTTTCCGTGTCCAAGTAATTTGGTGTGAGGAAGGAATATGTATGAAACTTTTTAAAAGAAATACGACAACACAATTTTTTTCTCAGTGAGTGTTTTGATTAGCTGTATGTTCTTCTGTTTCCAACTGCTACTTTTTATTGTTGATGCATTCCTAGCTGACAGCTTCTCATGTGAACTGTGATTGCAGGATCTGCTAGATAGTGTTGCCCACTCATTCCTTTCATCTTCTTACTGGTGCAGAATGTTTTCAGATTTTCAGAAATCTACCAAATATTCTTATGAACCCAGTCCACAGCGGAGCTGCCACATCTTTGGCTTCGGTCTCCCTACAGTTTGGAGCACCTCTCGATTGTTCACCAGTCCTGTGGGATTAAAAGTGTGACACCTCAGCAGTGTTATGACTGCATATGCTGGGTTGGTCTCCTTGAAGCAAAGTATTTCTTTCCTTCAAAAATGTGCTTATTCTGCAGTTAATGGAAAAATACTTTAGCCAGTGCAATAAATAAAAATTAATTAAAATCCAATTAAGTCAATTTATGACAGACTCTTCTGAAATTAGAAATTTCAGGCTGTTATTCTGAGGAAATTAGGCATAGTCTCTCTATAATTAGTGAGAAAATGTACTGAAATGGATAATGCACGTCAGAGGCTGCCAAAATACTTGTTTTTAAAACAAAGATCCTTCAGGGAATATCCCAAACTCTCAGTTTTATGTAGCTTCAAAATGTGTTTGCAGACCTTTACATTACCAGGCCTTCATAATTACAGGGATTAAACTGTGCCCACAAGGCTGCCTGCTTTCTCCTGATGTTTTCCCTCACACAGACACTGCTAATGCCAGTGCAGCTACTGGTACTGATAGTGGGAGCCCTATCATATAAGCAGCTCTAGGCAGCTGCCAGCGCTTTACATATTGGTTGTCTAAACCTGCTCAGAGCAGGTCTATACACAATAAGCAGGTGATGCTGGGGGTTGGAAGGCATCTTTGCATTCTCTACTGTAAGGTTCCCAGTGAATCAGCCATGGTTATTTCTCCTTTCCTTTCTCCCCTCCCAAAAGCTTAGCCTGCAATGTTCATGTGGAGTTTTTCCTTTGTTTCAAGATCCTTTTGTACCTACGGCTTTGCTTCTGTGAGGTGCTGATTCTTCATCTGATTCAGCCACTTTTGCTGTGTCTCTTCCCTGCTCCCCTGTTGCAGCATGTTTGAAAACTGGAGAGCAGTCTGAGAGTGGGAGAGGCTTTAATGCATCAAATGAAGGCAGCCTAGCCTGTTGGCTTTCCCTTCTCATATTCTTATCTGGCCACACTGATGAGAAGTTGTGTACTGCTACTGAACTTTTTAACAGAGAGAACAGATGAAGTTGGCAGGTCATTAAGAAAAATGCACTATCTGCATTCCCCCATTCCATCTCTGTTTTTATCAGTTACAGTTACATTTTCTACTTAATCAGAAAATGGTTCTTTCAACAGCTGGTTTGCTTTGTGCATTTGGTAGCATTTGATGTATTGCCAGGTAGTTAATCTGTTTGTCTTGTTAGCTAGTAGGGTCTGTGGAGAATCTACAAAAAATGTTAATTATATTAGATTATTTACAGCTTCCTTTATTCTTCCACAATAAACCTTGTCTCAAATGAGCAGTGGCAGCAACGATACTTTATCAGCAGAGAGCCAGAATTACTCTGTCCTGCAAGCTACTCATGGTAGTTCTGCAAGCTTTACACAGCTCTGCTTTCAGTTTCAGTGACGGATTTTTCAAATGGGATGTTAACTTTCAGAGGCAGCCCGTTACTGCTACAAAACATAGCCTTGCTGGTAGTTTTAACTGATTAGATTTTGGGTTATCACAGCACGCCAAATCCAGACTCTCTGGGTTAGTGACACAGCCAGGATATGCAGCTTTGAAATAATACCTCCCTTGGCCTAAGTCCAGACCAAGCTGTGGTTCATACACGGCCCTCCAGAACAAGAGGCTTTATTAGGACAGAAGTGATTCTATGAGACATCATATTGGCAGGTCAGAGAACATCAATGTTAACACACCCTGATCTTGTCTGCTGACACTGCTGTTTAGTTTAATTCATATTTATTATACGTCATGTTGGAGTATAAAAGCCCTCTACTGATGTGAGTACACTTAGACGCAAACATTCTACAGAATCAGATCCCAAATATAGGCAGTTTTAAATTCAAAAAAGTCTTGGAAAAGTTGTTAACGTAAGCAAATGCAGAGATACTGCAAAAGTTTTAACATAACCATACCCATTTATACGAGATTGATAAGGTAAAGGTAAAGAAAAATTGTATATGAACATACCTGCTTCAAATACAGCTTAGCAAACACAAAATAGGCAAGTAAACATGTTTTTTCTGTATATCCACTATTTTAATGAAATAAGCATTTTGAACTTACACATTGCCTCCCATTTTGCAGAATTAAAACTTTTTCCCTTCCTGAGATACAATAACCTGAATGCAAAATTCTAATGGAATTCACTGATAGTATTTTCAAGTGGTAGATTCAAGAGCTTTTCCTTAAACTGGATTTAAAAATAATTCCAAAGGGACTCTTTAAAATGTAGTGTCATTCACATGTCTTCAACTCTGCACTGTTTTCTTAGAAGGGAATAATTGGTGAAAAAACAGACTTTCAATTGTGTAAGACAACAACAGCTTGCATGCTAATTGTGATGTTAATTAAAACACAAGTGTTAACAAGGACAACAAAAGGTGCTCTCTTGTGGTATTTTGAAATGTGATAAAGTGCTTAGTTCCATAATGGTTTCTATTCTGCTTATGTAATATGGAAAAGTGTGCCTTCTTGCCTTTGCTCCTCTTTTTGGACAGTTCTGGGCTGTATATTGTTAAGTGACTCAATTATTGATAGCACAGTACAGTAACACCTGAAGGAGGTGCCTTCCTTGCCCTGTGCAACAACCACAGCTTTGAAAGGGTTTACCAGAACACAGCTTCTTCAAAGATTACTTACAAAATGTTGTGCTATCAGGGTGTCTGGTGACCATGAATGCACTTGTCTTCAATTGTTAAAGATGTTGTAGCCAATGTAAATAAATAACTTTTCCTTTGCTTTTCTCCTCATCCCCCAAAATCCAGTAGTAAGCTGAAAAAAAATAAAAAAGCAGACCCAATGCTGATTTAACATTAAGGCGTCAGGTTTGAATACAAGTTTGGAAATTAAAATTACAGTTAACAATTCCCACAGCTGACAACATAATCTGTTCAGTAATGCATACGTTTGGTGTTGTCAATGGCTGACCTAGTCAATGTATTCTAGATACAGTTATCAAATGTCCTCAAACTTATTAGACTCTTATGTTTCAGTCTTGCTGTTTTGGCTACTGTACCACACCAAGTACATCGTTAGCAGAAATATATTCAAATATCTCCCCCTCCCCCCTTTGTTTAAAATAAATTAAAAAACCACAGACCAACCACCAAATAGCAGAAGAGTGGCACTGTGGGCAAAGAAAATTGCATAAGACTGTCTCCGGTTTTCTACTTTCCTCCTGAAAATATGTCTCCTTGACAAATCTGCTGCTCAAAAAAACCCTTCTGCAAATATTTGTGCAAATGGAAATAGATTACAAAAAGGTAGCAGTGTGATTTCTGAGTATGAATGAAGCTGCTGATATATTTCTATAATAGCAACTGTTTGTTTTTAAATCTCTTCCTTTGGCATCACTTTTTTTGTTTAGGTGAATCTAGGACAAAGAAACTAACCAAATCCAGAAAATGAGTCTTTAAAATAAAGTCAGTTGAGAATATGCTTCTGCTATACTATACAATATACATCTCTAGATTGACCATCTTCCCTCTTGGATTTTGTTGATGCATGGGTAAGGAAAGTACTGAATGCATTATGAAATGTATTTATGAATTTATGCTTTATGAAAAATAGTTAAGTCAATACTATCTCTGCTCTGCAACTGTTATAAGCACGGAATTAAAAACTGGGCCCTTTGTCAGGGCTTTTTTTAGCTCTCATAGGCTAAGGAGTAAAAAACCAACTCATGTTAGAGTTACTGTACACTGCACTGTGAGATTGATATTCAGATGTTTTACATAACAGTGTGAAGCTTCTACATAAATTTTGGTTTTCTATTTCAGATCAAACAAATCACCGTAAAAGATTATACAATTCCCACAGGTGCCTTTCCAAGAAGTTCTTTTATGCAGAGCTGGAGGGAAGGCAAGATGTTGGCATAGCTGTTGACCTAAAAACCTGCTATGCCAACATATTGTCATCTTTCCTGTCTGTTTGCAGCAGAGGGAAATTCTACATTGTAATGGGCATTTGGAACAGCTTTAGTCTTTATAGGTAACTTGAAATGCCATTTTTCTGGCCCCGCTTTTGAGTCAATGTGGCAAGTGTTTATTAGTTGTATAATTACTGAAAGAGGGGCAGAATTTGAAAGGTTTTTTTGTTACTCAAATGACAAGCAGCTTAACTTGCTCTGAAAAAGTTAGTGTAGAGAAGCACTAAGAAAGGGGCTGGGGAGGCTTGGGTAGGCCATCAGGGGACAGGACAAGAACTGAATGTTTCACTGCCTGACCTGTGCCTGTTTGCAGAGAGAGTATGAGTTGTCAGTTAGCAGCCTGCATAGCAGTAATTACATTTTTCCCTAATACTCCTTCCCTATGTACTTTTAATGTTTGTATTTTCTGTTAAGAGCAATCTAGTAAAAGATTTTGAGCAATGAGAATACAGTGGTAGTCAAAAAATTAATGAGCATGCACTAAATAGGTAATGTAGCTGCATTTAACTGATCTGATTTAAGTATTGTTTCCAGTACTTATATAAGAATAAAAAAACAGTAAAACTTTATTGTGAAGAAGATCTCATGATTGTTGTACAGGGAACCTCAAGAAAAATGTAAATTACATGAATGATGAAATTGCTAATGTACTTATTCTGCATAAGACAGTACTTCACAAAATTAGAGTTTTGCTTAGAGAATCTAAAATTAGAGTTTTGATCAGAGTAGTAGTACTACTTTAAAAAAAACATAATGAAGCAGAACTTGATTCCAGGTTGTGTACATATGCAGTAGTCCTTTTACACTCACAACTCTTCCTATCACTCAAGTATTGAGTTTGACCTCTATATGCGGGGTGGGTTGAGTCTGGCTGGAACCAGGTGCCCACCAAAGCCGCTCTATCCTGCCCTTGCTCAGCTGAGCAGGGGAGAGAAGATATAACAAAAGGCTCATGGGTCAAGATAAGAGCGGGGAGAGATCATTCAGCAATTACTGTCACGGGCAAAACAGACTTAATGTGGGTGAAATTAATTAATTTATTATGAACCAAATCAGAGTAGGGTAATGATAACTAAAACCAAATCTTAAAGCACCTTCCTGCAACTTCACTCTCGATTTTCTCTGCCTCCTCCCCCAGCAGCACAGGGGGACAGGGAATGGGGGTTGTGGACAGTTCGTGTGCACACGTTGTCTCTGCAGCTGCTTCCTCCTCAGGGGGAGGACTCCTTACACTCTGCCCCTGCTCCAGCGTGGGTCCCTTCCCACGGGAGACTATCTTCCACAAACTTCTCCAGCATGAGTCCTTCCCACAGGCTGCAGGTGGAGATCTGCTCCAGCGTGGAGCTCCACGGGCTGCAGGAGGACAGCCTGCCTCACCATAGTCTCCATGGGCTGCAGGAGAATCTCTGCTGTGGCACCTAGAGCACCTCCTCCCCCTCCTTCTTCACTGACCTTGGTGTCTGCAGGGTTGTTTCTCTCACATATTCTCACTTGTCTCCCTGGCTGCGATTGCTATGCTGTTTTTTTTTCCCTTTCTTAACTCTGTTCCCCCAGCGGTGCTACCACTGTTGATGATAGGCTCGGCCTTGGCCAGCAGCAGGTCCATCTTGGAGCCGGCTGGCACTGGCTCTATCAGATATAGCAGAAGCATCCAGCAGCTTCACACAGAAGCCTGCAGCCCCCTGCTACCAAAATCTTGCCATGCAAACCTAATAGAGTATGAAAAAAAAAAAGTGTTATCATGATGTTGTGTCATTGCCAAACCTGATTTTGGGTATCTGCACCCCCATAACAAAAAGATTACAAATTAGATGTTGCTTCACTTTCAGCTATCTAGTATGCCGTTTTATTTAATCTCTGCACTAAAGCTTTGTATATGCAGAAGGAAATCATGCAGGTAATCTATGAACTTTCCATTTTATTATTCTAATGCACTCATGATCACAAACCTAGAGCAGCATGCTAAATATAGTTGTAGACAATTCCATCATTCTTGGAAACATACAGAATTCTCCTCTTCTGATGTCCTGGTACTCTCTTAATCTGGTATGTAAATAACAATGTCTGAAGGCCAGAACACATTACATTACTTTTGGTTTTCAAGCAGGATGCAGACACGACTAAAAATTCAGCTCTCCTCCTATCCCAAGCCTAACATGGGTCGACAGAGCAGCTGTCAAATTCTTGTGGCAAGAGAACTTCTTGCTGTCTAACAAGAAGTAGCATCTCGTTATTTGAGTGCCCAGCCTGTTGTTACTGGACCTTTTATCACTGTTCTAATAATAAAATAAATCCTGCTTGGTTTTCTGAAAGGAAAAAATGGTAGGAGGCTATTGTAACCTGTTAGAATGAATTAAAGACAAATGGGAAAAGGTGTTTTATATAGGAAAACAAGGATCAACAAGGAAAACAAGGATCTGGTCTTCATTTTAGTGGCAATGAAGTCTTCAAGTAACTGCTGTAGAACCAGCGTTCTCTCCAGCACCTCACAAGAGATGACAAAACGCTTTTTTCTGCAAAGTAAGAAGTATTCTTTCTCAAATCTTAAAAGAGAACTCAGATCTCTGTATTACTGACTTTTAAATACTGTGTTTTGGCTGGAGCATAGTGAAATCTGCTAGAGTACCATTGTTCATTACTTTCAAGGGAACAAGTTTAAAGCATGTGTACACAATACTCCAGTCCTAAACAAATTACACCACTAGTGTGATATCTGAATGTTAGCAATGGAACTGGTTCCACATTTCTTTTTCATTGCCTCAGGATCATCTTAATTTAATAAAACCAGTCAACTACATGGAATGTAGCAGCATTCATTACAAAAGACAGCATGTTATAGGACACTTTTGGTGATAATCTCACATTATATAATATTATAGATTCCCAGAGTTTATCAGAACAGGCAACTGTTTAAGTATTTGTTTTAGTATGTTAGGTATTTCCTTTTGTCTGCTGCTTTAAACTGGATTTTATTTAAGTAAGAATGGGCTGTAAACCAAAACTCACATCTTGTGAAGCATTCAGAATTTTTTGAGGTTTTTTGGACTGGGCCAAGAAGTTAAATTTTTTTTTAAACATTCTGAAAAGGTTTGACTCAGCATTTTTGAAAAACTGCATTTCATCTGCACTGTTTTGTTTCAGCTCCAACTTTACACAATGCAGTGTTTTAGTAGTATACCTGTAGAGCCTAAAGACCCTCAACAATACTGAGCCTTAACCTCAAGAAACTACACAGAAATAAGCATATTCTGTGGAGAGAGATTAATTATGGCAAAATCTTATTATTTCTGTAGGAAACAACTGTGCTGTAGAAACAATATATCTACTATACTATAGATACTGTAAATCATATATCTATCATAAGAAACATATTCTCAGTAAGTGCACTTCAGGTAAAGGATAACTGGTTTACTTGTTTTGTGTGTGTATAGATTTAAAAATTATGTTAAAGGTGGTCTCATATGTTCAGAAGAATGGTAAGTGTTGCAGAAAAGAGCTGAAGAAGAACAAAGAAAATGATCCATATCTTTCTTGCCAAATACAAGACTGGGCAGAATTGTAAGGAAGGGGAAGGCAAGGGCTTGGGGTGAGATTCTGACCTTGCTGATGTCGGCATAACTACTGTGCCATCCTTGTTTAGGATGAAGATGCAGCTGTTGGAATTAAGTTTGCTGTTAACGAGGTCTGTTTTAGAACTTCTCTTCTATGAACTACGATCCTTAAAAATGCTCAGGTACTGTGCTTCACTTATCCTAACAGATACTCCTTGTTACTAGCACTTATATACTCTGCTGCCCCTTTGACACAGCAGTAGAAGGAACTTGGAGGCCTCTTTGTGTTGCCAGAGAAGGAGAGAATTCATCCAGGAGGGAGCTGGGGAATGCAACACTCCACCAGGCTGACCTTCATTAGTCGTCAAGGTTCAACATCAGTGGGCACGCTCGGCTCTGGTGATCATGGAAATGTAGCACAAAGACTGTAAATATAACACAAAGGTTGCCCAAAATAGGAAAATGGGGTGGGGGTGCGGGGAGAGAAAGGAACAGGTAATTGAAAACTAGTAGCAGAAAGCATCTTCAGAAATAAGTGGAAGAGGAAGCCAAAGCCAAAAAACTTCATATCTCCAGTGACCCCATATCCTCTGGACTGGATTTGGCACATAGAATCTCTATCTAAATTTCATGTGACTACCTGTACTACATAGCATTGATTTTGCTCTCTTCTTCTACTGATAACTGCTACCTCAATTGGGACATGCAGAGGGGCAAGAAAAGGCACAGAATAAAGGTTTCTGTTGTTTCATACTTTTGTGATCATGGCACAAATTAAAACAAACTGCTTGTTTCAGTCTGTTCACTTGTCTGAAGAGTATCTGTCAAAATTGTTCTGGAAGACAAAGGCCTATCATCCAGATCAACTGCAAAACTTTTTTTTCCAGTGGGAGATTATAACTGTTCTGTCATAGTACACACAGACCTGCCACATAAGTCAAAACAAGAAATGGTCCTCAAATGAAGCACTGTATTGAAAGCCATCTGGCAACCATTGTTTGCTTCTTACCTTGTAAATTTTTTCAGTAAATGACAAAGATTTTGCTGGCCTGCCATAATGAGTGCAACTGGAAGTATAGAAAATGGCAAAGTGAAGTTACACCTCAATTAGATAAGTTAGTTTGAATCTAGGTTGCCTGTTGGTAATTAAACCGTTAATTAAGAGTTTCTTAAAATACTCTCTTTAATAACCAAGTAATTTCTTAGATTGTTTCCAAGAACATACTCATGCTACTACTTGAAGAATACTCAGTTTTTGATAGCTCCATTGACAAATGTTCCCTAGCATTAAGTATTTTGGACGTACTTAGAAGCAGTTTCATGCATGGCTTCTGCCAGTTCTGTAAAGCATGTCTGACCTTTAGTCATTCAGGGATAAATTGCATTATTTCTGATAGATGGTTTCTACACTATTAACTGATTATTAAGATTAGTTACCTATTTAAATTCTGGGAGCTCACTATTTATATTCACTGCTGCATTTGTGTTCTTTTAGAGCTGAAAAGTTTTCCAGTGCTGAACATGCCTAACTGGAGCGTAAGGAAAAGGAAAATTGACATAACTGAGTAGGAAGTGGAGTGACACTGTCTACTTACTCCCATTCAAGGAGAAAAATTAGGCTTACTTGGGAAAGACAAGACCAGGTTAATAATGGTACTAAAGAAAGTAGTTCCGTTTGCTCAAGAACAAGAGGGAACTGGAGGGAAGGAAAACTATTTCAAAGCTCTTCCCTCCTTTTCCATCACGTGATGAAGCTTGCTTATATCTGCTGCTGACCTGTGTGTATGCATGTATACAGAAAGGTTTATTTATTGATTCATAGGTATGTGTGTGTGCGCGCAGTAGCAAATCTGAAATGCCTTTGTAAAGAATCTACTTGATGTATTTTAAAATTAACACAGCACCAAGTCATTTCCTAGTTCACTTTCTCACCTCAAAATCAGTCTTTCTTGAATGACAACAAACACAAAAAAGCACAAACACAAATAAACATCTCTTTCATTCCCTTGCATAGCACAAAAAGGAGTACCTGCAATATCTGTGAATAATGCCAACATTTCTTACACCCCAGTTTTACAGTAAAAAAGCTGGTAAATAAATTCATATCATTCATAAGAAATTATCATTAAGAGCACAAGAAATTGTTCATGTCTATCTTTAAGTGCCTATTGTTATTCTCGAAGTGTGTACCTGGACTAACTTTAGTTAAGGTGGTAGCTCTTCAGGCAACATACTGGGTTTACTAAAGTAACCATCAACTGAATGGTTGCTAATGTGGGCTACTGGCTACTCACTTCTCCAGATAGCCCATCTTCAGGCATAATATACATAATGCAGCAAATTTATGTGATCACTTCTCTACCAGTTGCTAAACTATTCTCCAACAATACCCCAGCAAACACTATGCACACTCCACTGCTTTCATCTTCTGCTGAGTTTGTAGAATAGGATGCAAGAATTCGTCTGTATATACATTTAACAGTGCCTGGGTGAGCATATTCTCATAATGAGGTCATAAAGCAGGTCAAAACGGAGTATAAAAGTCCATCCAGAATTTGGGTGGCATGAAAGGTCTCCAGTGCACTGTTACTTCTGACCAGGGGTGACTTTGCAAAAGCCTCATCTGGGAGAGCTCTGCAGCTGCTTTATCCAAATATCCAGACCTGCTGTAATGGTGCTACAAGATTGCATCCTTTTTTAGTACTACTATCTTTGACTTTAGACAGAGTGAAAAAAGGATGAAGAAGGATGCAAACAATAAAGACATAATATCCCTAACTTCAGTGTTGTTAAGGAAGATCATTTGAGTAACTGTGATTTCATCCATACTGCTTACCTTGATCATGTCTCTTCAGTTTTCTTCAGGGCAGCATATTTCCCTTTAGCTTTTTTCATTTCAAAACTGGGACAAAGTTATTTCCGAAAGCAAAAGTCTCCACAGAGTAACCAGCACCCTCTTGTGTTCATGGTGCGCAGAGGCCAAACCCTGCGCTGGGTTACTCCGGAGCTTCATTCACTGCTCGGTGCATCTTCCCCTGCCTCAAATCCTATGTGACAGCAGGAGCCTGAAGGCTCGTACATACTCCTCAAATAGCTGGCTATTGCCCAGACAGGAAAGCAGTAATTAGCACAGCTATATGTTCCTCACATGTTAATTTGTGCAAACACCATCAGAAATCTTCAATCTGAACAACTTTTGCCCCAGTATTTCTTTGGAGCTACCACCACCTTTCCAGGAAGCATGGAAGTGTCTCAAAAGAGAGTTTACACCATGTCTTCAACAGAAGGCAGAAAGTCCTCAATGGGCTCTTCAAAGCCCCCATGCTTTGTTTTTTTAAGGATTTATGAGATGTAAATTGCACGAGAAATAGTGCAATAGCAATGAAATTATATATGTAGATCCAAACCAGAACAAATACAAAGTTTGGCTAAGGTACAGCACTATTATCTAAATAAAAGCACAACTGATTCAACTACCAGTGGATCAGTTCTCTTAATTAAAAAATTAAGAGGGCTGCCAGCACCTAAACTCTCCATAAATTAAAGAGTTTTTTCTGTTTGAATTAGTTCATACAGAAAATCAGAATTGCATGTAGTTTGTAAACAGTTCTCTGTAGAAAATACTCGACAGCTAGAGAGTTTAATAGAGAACTGCATATTTTTGCAGCTTTTCAAAATCCTCCTACAGAATTATGTAGTATATACTGTTCTTACTGCACAGCAGTGATTCTCCAAGAATCCTCCAGTATGGTCACCATTTTCTGTTTAATTATGTGGGTTTCTCTATGAACAAAGAAGTCAGTCCAAGTATTTTGCACATTGATATAAGCATATTTTATCAGGCTTGTATTAATGCTTATCTGTGTCGGTTTTTGACATCTCTGCTAGCTGAATCTTGAATAATGTTTCCACATAAGCATATTAGTAAAACTAGGTAAATTTAAATCCCATTTAGATTCACAAGGTGCCAGCTAGAAAAAGATGTCTAAGAGTTTGTAGTAGGTGAACTGAATACATATAAAATATATTCTAAATAATATGAAAAGCAACAATAGTGCTGAATGTACTCATGAAGATAAATTTAAAGAAAAAATACTTTTGGCTGCAATAATAAATTCAGCACCAGGGAAAATACTTCAGTGAGATTTCTGAGCCTGGCACTGTCTCACAATTACCATCAGAAGTAATTAAAGCATCTCAAAAAAACAGCTTTGTCTCCTGAACCACAGTATTCCATATGTCTATAATGAGGGTGAAATATTACATACTAAAACTGCTGGATCAGCTCAAAGGAGTGCATGACATATTCCAAATTTCTGTCGTCTAATGTATATCAGGAATACAGCAATGTATGAGTATGAAGGGATCAGCAGCTGGCAGCTTGCTCTTGCAGCCCAGGCAAGCCACAGCACACTCAACTGAAGTGCCGTCACATCCACCAGCCTCTATGGATGCATTATGGAGGACTACCTGTACCACTAATGTTTATAATACACTGTCAGGAGAAAAAGAAATCCACTTTTTTTTGGTGTCATACCTACTGCTACAAATAAACAAGATAATCTGTCTTTGATTCTGCACTTTAAGAACACTTAGAATTGCCATCTTTTGCCTACAAGAAGTAGCTTGGATAATGTAACACCCAGACTGTATTGGTCTGTTCTTCAGGTGAGTTTAGTAATACAGTTTTAAAAAAAAAAATCTGTGCTCAAATGCAGAAAAATATCCCCCCCTGCTGGACTTCGTAAAGATGACTGTTAATTTCATGAATACAAATGAGAGGTGAGGTTATAATAAAACTACAGCTTGTACAGCATCCTCCATGGACCTGGCACACAGGAAGTTATAATCTCTTATTTGCCTTTATGCTTTTCCTTATACTCTTAATAATTTAGTTGCTTTTAGTTTAATACATCAGCCATTGTTATTATTAGTCTCAGTTCAGTGATCGCTGTTTGGCAAGGATGTGCACATTGGTCTGAAATGTTACCTGTTTTATGGATAAATGCAAGCAGATGGCAACTGCCAATGTCATCTCCCAAATTCACAACCAGAATTCAATTATATTTTTAAACAACTGTACATTAAAGAAGGCTTGATCTAGGCCTGGAAGATACTGAAGCAGACCTTTAATGCTTAGTTATTGCATTCCTCGACTGACTCTGTGGGGTGGTTTCTTATGAAAAGGTGATAACAAGAAAAAAAGCAGCAACTCTGTAAAGGAGAGTTCTAAAATCTTGTTGCAAATATTCCTAAACTCACTGACTATTCTGAAGGTAAGACAGAAAAGCTGAACAGATGCATAATTGCTTTGCAGATCTTTCTGGAAAAAGCAGATAATTTTCTAGCTGATATGACACAGAAGAGCGTACCTGAAAATCATGTGCCATTAATTAACTCTAAATACTCTGGAAGTTCAGTCAGGGGAAATGTACTTTCACCAAATCAGTGCAGACAGTCATACCAGAATTACAGCTCCAGAAGGGGGAAAATCAGTGTATCTAGTGTGACCTCTAGTGTGAATAAGACTGTGGTGAAGAATGTATCTTCATAGAACCATAGAATCAAACATTTGGTTTGGAAGGGACCTTTAGAGGTCATCTAGTCCAGCCCCCCCTGCAGTGAGCAGGGACATCTTCAACTAGATCAGGTTGCTCTGTCCAGCCTGATCTGGAATGTCTCCAGGGATGGGGCATCTACCACCTCTCTGGGCAACCTGGGCCAGGGTTTCACCACCCTCATTGTGAAAAATGTCTTCCTCACATCTAATCTAAATTTCCCCTCTTTCAATTTAAAACCATTACCTCTTGTCCTATTGCAACAGGCCCTACTGAAAGTCCATCCCCATCTTTCTTAGAAGCCCCCTTTAAGTACTGGAAGGCTGCAATAAGGTCTCACTGGAGCCTTCTCTTCTCCAGGCTGAACAAGCCCAACTGTCTCAGCCTGTCCTCATAGAAGAGGTGCTCCCCCTCAGATCATTTTTCTGGCCGCTTTTCTGGACCCGCTCCAACAGGTCCATGTCTTTCCTGTGCTGAGGGATCCAGAGCTGGACGCAGGACTCCAGGTGGGGTCTCAGCAGAGCAGAGGGGCAGAATCACCTCCCTTGACCTGTTGGCCATGCTGCTTTGGATGCAGCCCAGGATACAGTTGGCCTTCTGTCCTGTGAGTGCACATTGGCAGCTCATGTCCAGCTTTTCATCCGCCAGTGCCCCCAAGTCCTTCTCAGCACAGCTGCTCTCAATCCCTTCATCCCCCAGCCTGCATTGATACCAGAGGTTGCCCCAACCCAGGTGCAGGACCCTGCACTTGGTCTTGTTGAACCTCATGAAGTTCACACTGGCCCATTCCTTGAGCTTGTCCAGGTCCCTCTGGATAGTATCCCGTCCCTCAGGCATGTCAACTGCACCGCTCAGCTTGGTGTTACCTGCAAACTTGTTGAGGGTGCACTCAATCCCACTGTCTACATCAACTGATGAAGATCTTAAAGAGTACTGGTCCCAGCATGTACCCCTGAGGGACACCACTCGTCACTGGTCTCCAACTAGTCATTAAGCCATTGACCACTACCCTCTGGATGCAACCATCCAACCAATTCCTCATCTACCCAACCGTCCACCCATCAAATCCATCTATCTCCAATGTAGAGAGAAGGAAGTTGTGGGGGACCATGTCAAAAGCCTTACAGACGTCCAGGTAGACAATATTGGTAGCTCTTCCCTTGTCCACTGATGTGGTCATTCCATCATAGAAGGCCACTAGGTTGGTCAGGCCGGACTTGCCCTTGGTGAAGCCATGCTAGCTGTCTCAAATCACCTCCCTGTCCTCCGTGTGCCTTAGCATAGCTTCTAGGAGGATCTGTTCCATGGTCTTCCCAGGCACAGAGGTGAGGCTGATGGGTCGGTAGTTCCCAGGGTCCTCCTGCTACCCTTTTTAAAAATGGGTGCAATGTTTCCCTTTTTCCAGTCTCCAGGGACTTCACCTGACTACCAGGACTTTTCAAAGATCATGGAGAGTGGCTTGGCAACTACATCCTGAGCTAATTCCCTCAGGATTCTGAGAAGCATCTCGTCCGGTCCCATTTTGCTAAACACAGGCTTGTTTGTCTACTTCAGACATTCTTGAAGTGTGGTTTACTTTCTTAGTTTGGAGATCAAGAGAGCTGATGACAGTTCAAGAAAAAAATATTCCTCAAAGCTGCTAAATACCATTTTTTTCCATTAAACCGAGCCACGGCCAAAAAAACAAACCAGAGAACCTTTACAGAATCTAAGCCAACATAAACTTAGAGGAACTAAGTGGATCTCTAAGAAATTTGCAATGTATAGGATTTTTTCCACATAAGTTCTTAGCTCTGATTTATATAGCTAAAAGCAAGTTTTGTGTGTCATATCTAAGTGTCATAGTCTCTTGTTTAAAGGCAGTGAGATTTTTTTTTTTACTGACATGGAAAAAATGTGCTTGGCTATATTAGCTACACCTGAAAAAAACTCCTTTTTCACTCCTGACAGTTAATCTGTAATTAGGAGATGACTTCCAAAGTATGTACATTGTGCCCCTGTCTTCTGTTATTTAGCATAATGAATTTTGCTTTCATGTAGAAAGCAGTACAGAAAATAATACTCACAAATGGTATACGTTAATCTAAACTGAGTAATCAAAGGATACATTAACAATGCTGTATCTTTAAAAGGGTAGTCTAAAGAAGCAAAGAAAGGAAAACAGCTTCTGAGGGCAAGAGGTGTGATCTGACAAGGAGAAGAGTGCTCTTTGCCAGGAAGCTTGCAGAGGGATGCCTGTCAACAGCTGGCTTTGCCCAGATTCAAGAGGCCAGATTTCACAGAAATTGGCATGAGAAGAAACTGCTTCTCTTCTTTGGCAAAACTCTCACCCAGAGGGAAATAGTCCCTCTGTATACATCCAGGAGGGGATGCTCAGCTCACTGCCCACCACCACCCATGTCCCCATCCATGGTATAGTCCCATCACAGCCATGCTGGGGCCTGCCACGGAGAGGCAGAACAGTTACCCAGACCCTGGGTAACTGCTCACATCCATGTGCCCCACCTCACTCAGGCTGGATCCTGTGTCTGCAGCAGGGAGTTATTTCTCAACACTGAAATTAGTAGCTGAAAGAAGGAGAACCACAGCTTTTAGAGAAGCAAGCACATGCCTTCATTTCACAGTTAACCTCACAGTAGAGACTGGACATTCACTCTCTCTTTGTGAGAAGATGACCTTGCACATTTTTGCCTCAGTTTTGCATCAACACACTCCTTCATACATGACACACTTCACTGCAGTGTTTGTGGACCTGACATATCTTTTCCATTTCCATGACCATATCTGCCTCTGAATCTGGGAGGAGTAAGAGCAGAGACAGTGGTCTTTCCAGAAATGCATCTGTCAGTCACTCTGTATCTGCCTCTATTTTGTGGTCACTACAATCTTCTGAACACAGCTCTAGAAAGCAAAAGCATGTGCAGTGAAGTGACTTCTCAGAAGTAATAAAACCAGAAGCAAAACCCACCTTAAACCCTATACCAGCTTTCTTCTAGGCCCTGCTCTGATGCCCTGTTCTCTGTAATGCCTGCTGCGCTTTTGGGAAATGCTTTGGAAAATGATATCTCAGTCAGCATATTTCAGAAGTCAGAGTCTAAGCCATCAGGTTTCATCTCACCTTGAAGAGTAGACAGTTCTGGATAGAGCTAACTGTGACAACACAAGTACAAACAGGATATTGACAGCATTACCACTGTCTGAAAAGCATTACTTTTTGTTACTAAAAAACATTTTTCTTCATTGCATATTTGTCCTGAAAGGCCATGGCAAAACACAGACTGTGAGATGAGCTGGTTTGAGCAAGCAATGTTCTGTTTCTAGCCCCACCATAAATGCCCTTGAGCTAAGAGCATCGCACTCAGAGCCTGTGCTTAATGTGCATGTGAAGGGCAGATGGTTAACATCTGCTGTAAATTTTATTTTGTGAATCTTGTCACTGAACTTTTGGGAAGTCTTACAGTAGGAAAACACTCCTATACTATCCTGAGCACTTAGAAACTCTTTGGCTTTTCACAGATGCAGTAACACATTAAGGAAAAAGGATCAACAACCCCAGCCTGTGATGATCCTCTGTCCACCTGTGGAGCTGTCTGTCAGCAGTGGTGACTCCTCACCTGGGGGATATAGAAGGCAAGTGATCTCCTTCCCAAATACTTCCATGCAGTTGTTAATAAGGAACTCCACCAGCACTTTCACCTGCACACAAAGAAGTACCGATTTCAATCCAAGGGGCAGAAAATGCATCAAACAGCCTTTCTAGCTCCTGACACTTTCTTATGTGTAGAAAGCTGCCACCGTGTCATTACTCTTAGGAAAGGTCCTCCACAAGCATTCAAAAGAGGAGGCAGCAAGGTACCTCTCAATAGGAATGCTCTGATTGGCCCAGATTGATGTAGCTGCTTGGTAAATTCAGCGTATCTTGTCTTTTACCTCCATCAGCACCTCCAGTGGGAGCAGGTTCCTTGCTCAGCATATTTGGTTGAATGCAGATGGCAAGATTGCTGGAGTCTGTCCTGCTTGTTGATGAGTTTTGCCTGATGTGGTGTGGCAGAAAGAGCAACCACTTGAGAATGAGGAGATTGGCTCTAGGCAATTTGTCAGCTACCCTAAAGGAACATGAACATAATGTAACATGGCTTCAGTGGCTGCTACTTCTTTAAAAGTGTGTATTTCATTAAACTCATACAAATGACATGAATTCTAAAGGAGGAAACGATGTGCTTTTTCCGTGACTTAGCAGCACTATCATTCAAAAATCACCAACAGCAGCTCAGTAGTGGGTTAACTGTAATATCGGGACTGACATGCTAGCATTACTGAAGTCCATGTTTTTGAGATCAACAACATTAATAAATCATATTTTGTCAAGAGAAATCACTGCAGGCTTTGCTAAGGCAGATGAAAGTGTGTAGTTGTGTTGTGTAGCTTTCACGGTACTCTAAGCCAGCTTTCAAATCTATTTTTCAGGAAGGAAGCATGGTGGTGGTTGCCAGCTCTTGGTTTCACTCAAGCCCCTCAAAGGAAGACTTGTTGTCCATGCCAGATTGGCAGCAGAGGGACTACTTTCGCTAAGACACTGCAACTGCTGGCCAGTCCTTATGAGAGTCATTTTGTGGAACAATCTCAAGTGCCTTAAGGAAGCATTCTGACCAAAGAAATGCTTTTCTGTGTCACTTTCCCCCCACATCCCACTCCACAGCAGTAATAAACAGCTGTCAGAAACAGCAGGACTTTACAGGAAACTGTCAATCTGCAGAGAAGTCCCAGGCCTCTACCAGCCCCTTCACACCAGTGGCACTACTTGCAAAACTTACTCTTTCAGTTCTTCCAATCTCTCCTCCTCGCTCAGATTCTCCAAGGGTCACATCCAGTCCTTGATAGAGTTCAGCCAGCAAGAGTTTCATGGGAATATTTCAGAATAAGTCCTGCAATACTAAGAGCTTCAGATAAGGCTTTGAATGCTCCCTCTTGGTATCACAGGGAACATGCCAGTGATCCTGGCTTGGAGGAGGCAAGTTGCTTTCAGTGACCTTCTCTCAGTGCTGACGGAGCAGGCAGCTGCCGGGGTATGGGCCAAGCAAACTCCCATTAGGCTGCTAACAGGATTCCCTGCTCTTCTCTGCCCTCTGCTCTCCCCTAAACCTCAGTGCGCCTCCCTGAGGAGAACACTCAGGAAGACCATGAACTGAGTTTCCCATGGGCATGCCAGAAACCAGAGGCAGAACAAGAGGAACAGAAAAGGAGACAGAGAAGAATACCAAGCTTGGGATTCTAAGCCTGAGAAATTGAGTTTGGCTACATTGTGTCTTTTGCATGGGCTCCTGGCTAGGTCAAAGCCAGTCACTGAAGTGGGACCTGCAGCATAGTGGGGAGCTCTTGCAGCCTCAAATCAAAAGAATTCACCTTCGTAATCACTGCCAGCAGGTGCACAGTTTGGCCTTCCCAGTCAATCTCCCCTTCTGTGTCTAGGGCCTCCTTCAGCTGCCGGTGTGCTTTCTTGCTGGCAGCGGGTCCAAATATCCTGTCAGCTGATGGCCATTTCATGTACAATATGTGCAGGAGTTTCTGTGGGAAACATGGGAGAATGGGGACTTTCATGAAGATAGGCCCTGTGGCATGTAAACCTCTCTTAGAGACAGAAGCAAGTTTGGATGGGGAGACGCACTCTGCTTTCTCTGGGATGGGATCTAGATGTTACTCCAGGGAGATCACATTGGGAGAAGCGTCATCTTCTGCCAGCACGGAAGTAATTTTGTGCTGGTGAACACCCATCACTGCCATGAAGACAGTCCTGCCTCCTTCCTAGAGGGAAACAGGGCACAGGTCCAAATCTCTCCCTGTCTTTTCCCACTCAACCAAGCCAGGATGTGTCCACTGTAGAGACTGCTTAAAAGGGGAAAAAAGCCTGTCTTCTGGAAAAACTCCCTGTGGAGAAACTGTCCAAGAAACTTGTTAGCCAAAAGACAGTGTTTAGATACAGTCAGTGCTAGCCTATGGACCTGGTTCCTGAGGACCTTTTTTCTGGAAACACAGAAATCCGTGGAGGTTTCTGATGCTGAGAAGAGTTCTCTGAAGGATTTCAGTGAGACCACAAAGATTCTTGCAAAAGACCGGATCTGGGTTTTCTCCCCTGCAGCTTTCTTCCAACCCAAGTGGTCTGGCCCAGACCAACCCCCAGATGTGGCTCCTGCCATGTTTAATATGCGACAAATGCCATAAGTGTGTGATGGGAGGAAAACGCTCAAATCACCCATCTCCTGAGGTCGGTATCTTTCCTATGAATGCTGCCTCTCAGGGGAAGCCTGAGGTATTGTACTCCCTCACCAGGCTTGTTTGCCTGGATCAGCTGGGACAGTGTGCTGTCTTCCCCACAGTCACGAGAGGCTGGACAAAAGATGCCTTTCTGCAGCCAGATCCCAACTGCCCTGGCACATCTGCAGCAGCAGAGGAAAGGGACAGAGTAGCACCTTCCTTCTCTTTGTGGTTTCACCTGCTGCAAATTAAAACAAAAACAACTTTAAAAAAAAAAACAGGTGAGTGCTCTCGTACCCTCTCCTGTGTGCCATACAGTCCTAAGCAGTGCAGCAGGAAAAGCAGGGGACAAACAGTTGAAACTGCAGCTCAGACTCAGTGGTGTCTGTGGCTCCTCAAAGGTAGTGTACCAGGACAGACTGTCCCAGATCTCACCCTGCCCTGCTGCTGTTCTTCTCTGGGGTGTTGACAGCGGCAGAGGTTGAGTGTGCTCAGATAAACAAGTTCAGCCACTGCAGCCAAGGTTTCCTTGCCCTTGCTGGAACCATCCTCACTTGGGGTGCCAGACCTCTGTTGCAACACTCCTTGGAGGTGTAAGTACAGCTCTTTCTGCTGAGGAACATGGTCCCACCTGGCTCTGAGGACCGGAGCTGAGGGAGACACCACTTGTAATTCTGAGCACTGTCCCCCCTGCCACTGAGCACAAGGGAGACAGATTGTTTGGATGGGGAGGACCCTTCAAGGGCTCAGCCCTCTCACTCTGCGGTGTGCTGAGGGCTGTGACTTGCTTTGCGTGAAAGGCAGCAGGCAGCATGAGTTCAGCTGAAGGGGAGCAAAGATGGCCGTTCCTCAGGTTCTTTCTTAACCTCCTCTGGCAGAAGCTACCTTCACTGCCAGAGCGGACTAGCAGAAGACACTGTGTGGCGTTAGCCTGCAAGAAGCACACGACAGCTACAGAGCAACCCCTCAAGCAGAAAGGGTGACCCACGAGCTGCCTCGGCCAGGCAAGAACGTGACAGAGGAAGGGAGAGAGCGCAGATGCTTCCTGTGGCCAGCCCGAAGTCCCGCCCCCTTCAGTCACGTGGTCTGTTGTAATTGGCTGCCAGGACCAGCCCCCTTCCAGTTTACCCAGTGGTACATCAGAACAGGAAGTCCCTCCCCTCTATGCAGAGGGAGCCACTATTTTGTTTCAGCCATTCATTTCATGTTTTCCACCATTTTGTGGCAGGGCGCTAGCACTGTGATTGTTCAGGTGCCGTTTCATGGCAGGGAGCAACCAGTGGTCGCTGTTCTACCCATGTGTCCTTTGGTCCTGTGATTGGCTCCCTGCTTCCTTTGACCAGAAATGTTCAGATACGGAAATACATACATTAATTTCCACTGCTTGCATTATAGAGGTAGATAAAGGAGTGTACAAATATGTATAAGTATATATTTTATTTATTTATACATAGGTACGCTGGGTTTTTTATATACATACATCTATATTTGTATACTTATGTACTGGTTCACCCTACACACACACATGCATTGTGTGGCTGCAAGAAGAAGCACCAACATGTCAGGGGACACCAGGAGAGGAAGCATGGGCCTCTCCAAGGAGCTGACCAGGGGGGCCCTGTGGAGCAGTAGGAGTGCTGGGGTGTTGCAAAGATTTTCAGCTCTGATTATTTTGGGGCACAGAGCAGCAGCAGGCAGGATGGTGGTGATATTGGGGCTGGTGGGGCTTTTACTTCTGGACCCTTGGCTTACAAGCCAGCAGAAGAGGAAAAACTGTTATAGTAATGAGTTAATTAATTAGGAAAGGTAAATGAAGTTTACATTGCTTCAAGCATCTTGTTGGCAAGGCTTTATGAGTACAAAACAGCCCTTAGCTGTAGACTGGCCCACATGATGGGCCAGTGAATGTCTCACACTGGGGCAGATGGTGACCCCAGGAGTTAATACATGCATCACCCTCCTATCCAAGGGCAAAAAGGGTTGGGGGATCTTTAAGCCAAACAACAGTTTTATATATGCCAAGAGCAGTTTCCTTCTTTTACACAATTAACATTATTATGGTGTTAAGGTTGTCAGGGCAGCATTTAGGGTAAAAAAGCTTTGTGGCTTTGTCATACACTGTATAACTTTGGCCGCAGCTGTAAATACTGCTGGCTCTGTTATCGCAAGACTGTGCAGTTAACTTGGGGACAAGGATAAGGTGCTCTGGCTGCAGGCTGCTGTGCAGGTCTGGGGAGTTTTGAGAGAGGCATAAGGCCCTGGCTATTAAAAACCAAACTGATTTTTTGGCTATGGTTTTCTGTGAGATAAGATCTGTAAAAAAAAAAATCAGGAATGTAAAGTCTGGAAGCGTGCAACATGCTAGGAACAAATCTATAACATAGACAAACATCAGTGATCAAAAAGCATAGAATCATGGAATCATTTAGATTCAAAAAGGCCTTTAACATCACTGAGTCCAACCATAAATAGTGCCCATGATCAAAAATCCAGGAGCAGGGCAGAGTTATATTGTCTATGACATGGAACATATGCTGAGACACATTTCCCAAACTAAATGTTTACATGGAGATAGCCCTGGGTGGCCCTTCAGCTGAAGAAGGGCCAGCAAAGACGACTAATAGAAAATGGAAGTTTAAAGGGGGCACATCTCATGCACTTTATTCAGTTGTTTATTGACACAGAGTTCGGGGCTACAATTTCCTAGTGCACAATGCCAAAGGCTTTGATGGCTACTTTATTGTTAGCCAGTTTCTGAAGGCAAAAATGGATGTACAATTAATCACCCACAGTGGTAAACTCATGTGCATACATGTACTCAGCCTGCGTATATGTTTCGCAGAGTCTTTAAATTTTTTACCCACAAAAACCAAGCAGTCTCCTCCACACTTTGACTATCAAGAGCTGCAAAGGTTATTTAGCCCGTTTTTTCCAAACTGCTGAAAAGAACCACCTAAAGAGAACATGTTTTAACACATTTATGGGCACATGCATGAGTCACTATGACAAAATGAGATGAGGAGATTTCAGAGTTCTTAGCCAGGACCAAACTGCCTACACTGTTGAACCCCCAAGATCCACTTTTTGGCAGCAGCGTAAATGCCGTTTGTCTGTATTATAAAACAGCCCCCAGTGAAAAACTATAATGCTGTCATTTTACTAGCCTCTATCACTTCATCAACAAAACAAAACAATACCTGCTTTGGCACCCCAAAGTTATTTTTGAGAATTTTGACACAAGCTACAGAATGTACCTCCAACACCTGCACTATACACCACATGGACGCCTTGAAAATGAGGGAGATCACTGCCAGCCTAGGCTCTATAATAATCCATGTACATGGATGGGTCAAAACATTCCTTAGATCTTTCTTTTGTTCTAGACACCCTGATGTGGTCTTCCTTTTTGAGGAGAGGCACAGATTCTTTAATTTTAAACACAGCCCCATATAGGGTTTTCCGAACCCTCATAGGATTTGAAGGGTTCATGTCACATGTTGGGCTCTGAACGCTCTGCAGCAGTTATGACTGTTGTTCTTTGTAAATACTGACAACACATCAATGCAGCAAAAAAGTGTTGCATGCTGTAAAATATCTCCACCTCTTGCTTTTAAGCGCCTTGTTAAAGAGCTAAGTGACAGAGGTTTTTACTTCATTATTTGCCAAAATAATGGTGAACATTACACTACTTTAACAGCTTATTTAAAGGTTGGTTTAAAAATTCTCATCTGTAATTTCTGAGGCCAGCGCTCCCTGATTAAAATTGTTGTAAAATCCCTGGCTGTTTCAGAACCTGTTTTGCCTTGTAGACCAACGGCCCAGGCATGCTTGGATAATATGTCTGTCACCATTAGGTTGGACCGCTGTTGTGCTTGGAAGACTGTTGCATGTCCACCAAGTCTGCCTGCCCCTGTGCATCCAGCTCTGCCACAATCTTAATTCTTTTAATCACCTTAATTCTTTTAAGGTGTTTTCTTGGTACCTTGTGTAAGCTGTAAGAGTCCTGCTTTGCAGGCCAGGCTTCTCTTCAAATTGGCAATTCACCTTTCAGCAGCCTCAAAAAGGGCATTTATACCTCCACAGCTTTCCACACCCTCAGGAGCATCATAAATATCTTTTAACAGTAGGCACGTCTGCTGACACACCACTGCTAAGCACGTGTACAAAATATAACACTTGACTATAACTTTAACACAAATATGGAGAAAGGTTATTGACAGGGTGTGAGGGGAGTTGGTTACCAGTCAGGGTTCTGCAGGCTTTTTTCTTTTTTGCCACTGAACACCACTGTCGCTTCCATACCTGTTCTTTTTCTTTGGCTGTTCCTGGCTTGGACAGGACACCAGCAGGTCACAGCACACTTCTGAGTTCATGCTCAGACTGCCAGCAGAGTTTTTTTAAAAATTCAGTTAGGGTCATTGGCATTACAGACCTTACAGGAAGCACATATAGCATCAGCCTGCACCCTGTCATGGTCTTACAGGTTGGTGTAAGATCCACCAAAACCACTAGCAGAGCTCCCCGCCACCATTCACCCTCTCTGTGCCACACCTTGAAATGTAATTTGTGGTTCACAGACCCACCAGCTAGTCCTTTGGGGTGGCTCTTTGGTGGGAGCCACCCCCACCAGCTGTGGCAAAGCAGGGTCCACAAGCCCCTGCTTGCCATGGCACAGGGTGCAGCTTGTTGCTTACCCAAGAGCAAACAGGAGTGAGACTTAAGGCTGACCAGCCATAAGTCTCCCATGGCTGCAGGACCACTTTTTCATTTGCGTGTAAGTGCTGTGCCCAAGACAGCAAGGGCTCTTTGCTCCCCAGGGGAAGGTGAACTGGGAGCCAGGGTGGACATCAGCACAGGCAGTGCCCTCATCACCAGGGCACAGCTGTGTGCTGGTAACAGGGTCCATACCAGTCTCAGAGAAAGCAAGTCATGAACCAGGTCCAGAATCCACCTGGGGAGTGCAGTCAGAGGAGGTGGGGCTGGGGATGGGACTGGAAACAGGCTACAACATACAGACTGAAAAGAAGGGTCCGTGCAGGAGACAAGATGCCTATGTCCTAGGTCCAAACTAGGAGACAGGGCTGGGGACTGAAGGTCCACGCCTGAGCTGAAATGGGGCTCACACAGGTGGGGTGAGGGATCGGGGCGGGGAGTGAAGGCCCGAGGTAAGGCTGCTCAGGTTCCTGAGTCCCTTTTTGTGCAGCCTCCCTTCCCTGGCAGGGGTGTCGTCACACCTTGCAGTGATCTAGGTTTAAAGGTGGTTTATAATGGGTCACAGATCCTCTAGCCAAGCGAAGTCTAGCTGTATGCTCCAGCTTGCTTTACCAAAAAAAAAAAACAAAAAAAAAAACCCAATCCTCAAAACTGAGTAATCCAGGCTCCCATTCATCACAGTTAAGATAACCCACTCATTTAAGACGAGAGACAGCTGCTTGCTGAGAATTTTATTCCATCACAACACTGCCACCTCTTGTTCGTCTGCAGATTTTATTTTGCCCAGCTCCAGCCTGTGGTGGATCCACCACCAGAACAAAGGCAAAAAGCCCCCACTGTTTTGTTAAACTGAAACTTTACAAGGAATAGCAGCTGAGTGGATGCAACATCAGGTACTTCCATACAAATTACAAACAAGTAGAAAGCCTGAGAACATCCATAGACACGGTATATCAGTGTTGACTGGTATGTAACTCTTTTCTCTGGTAACTCAAAGAATGAAGTACCAAAAGAAAGGAGGGAAAAAAGACCCAAACAAACCAACAAAAAAACCCAGAACCCAAGCAGCAGCAAAACCCATCCCAGCAGAAAATGTTATGGGATTTTTCCAGGGAGTGTGAAAGGTACTGTGTCACTGCAACGTCATCTTCAAACTCTGTGACTTCTCTTGATGTGAATCTCAATTGTCCTCTCAACAATTGCCCCATCTTCTACCCCAGAGGCTGCTGCCCAAAGGCATACATTTTCCTGATGCTGTATCATGAAGAGTAGCACTTGTTCTGCCTCCACCAGGGACACCAAGTCCATGAATTGTGTGGAAACTTGGAGAAGACTTGGCTGCAGATGAGCAATGTAAGTTGATCATCTTTGTCTTTGAGTTTCTGACTAGGTGGTTTCTGGGAGGAGGTGCAGCAGGCTCTAGAAGAAGTTGGACCAGAAGAAGGTAGATCACACCCTGTGCTAACAGGTACAACATGGGGAAAGCCCATGGAAAGCAAGGAGAAGAGACAAGCAGCACAATCCAGCTGGGCCACTTTGTCCTGCTGCTTGCCATTCAACTAGCTCATTTGGTTGGGGTTACACTAGTGACAGAGATGGGTTTTCTGGATGCATTCCTTGATTTCTAACACTATATTTAATTTTTATTTCTTTCAGGCAGATTTAGAGATCAGTTATAAATAACACTGCTTTGAATTAACACTTCTTTGCTATGCTTTTTCGTGATGTTTCTTTGTGTTTCAGTCTTGGTGTGTACAGTAGTTAAGGAGTGTAATGTGTTTAGCCAGACCCAGGTGCCTGGCAGCTGCCAGAAGCTGCAGAAGGTAATGAGGAGCCAAGGCCCATAGCAGTTACCTCCTGGGAAATGGGACCAGCAGAAGCTGCTGGTCAACCCACCATGCAGAAAGAAGAGACCTTCCAGCCAATCTGTCAGGAGTAGTTTTCTCTTCACATCTCTTTTCAGATGGAAGATCCAATCAAAAAGAAAATTATGATCTTGAAATGGATTTGCCAGCAGACAAGCAGATTTACCATGGTTGAGTCCTAATGGGCTGACACTTGAGGCAGCTAGGGTTTGGTTTTTTTTACATCATACTCAATAAACACATTATTTCTGAACGATAGGATTGAGTCCAAACTTTCTTGCAGGCCTCTCTGCTGTCTAAACCCAAGATGAAAACTCAAAAGCTGCAGCGCTTGTTTTGGGTGCTGAGCCAAGTTGTGTGTAGGGCCCACCTTGGAAGTGTTAGTTCCTGGACCTTTAACTAAGACAACCTTGCTTTCTGTTCTCATAGGTGCCCCAATCCAGCCAAAGGGCCCCATTAGTTTTTCTGCAGACTCTAGAGTCAGCAGAGGCATAGCATTGTCCAAGAAGGGTTTATTCCTGAATAGTCTTTCTACAACAGGTCAGAACCATGGCAATAGGCATTTGGCCTCTCCACAAGCTTCTCTGGGAGACTGTCCCTCTTTCTGCTGTCTGCAAGGCTGTTCTCTTTTATCCAGCAATCCATTGAGGAATGTGTCCCTGATGTTGATCTTATCACTGACCTTGTACTCTGGATCAATGCCCACAGAGAACTGGGCAGGAGCTGCTCTGCCTCTTTCTTCTTTCTTTTTGGTGGATAAAAAAGTGATACCTGCAGAACCCAGACCCTTTGCAAAGAAGACACAAAGCTGAGACTACTAGGAGGCCACATGAAGTTCCTGTTGAGCTGCCTGGTCCTCAGCTGCGTGGTAGGAGACAATTCTTCCACTTGGGCCAAGAGATCCTGTCCTGGTGTGGGGGGCTGTTCCTCCCCAGAGGCTTTTCCTTGCATTGAACTGCATGGTTCACTTTGGACCATCGTCCAGGTCCTTAATGAAGACAATAAATGGTATTGACACCAGTGTTGCCCCCGGGGTACAGCAATGACAACTGGCCTCCCAGCTGTCCATCTCCTACAGCACCTGTGGGTGCATCCTGCAGGGCGCTGGGACCATTCGGGACCAGGGTGGCAGGGCAGAGCATCACAGCCAGACCCATCCCACTCCCTGGAGAGGGATCAGGCACCTCCCCAGGGATGGGGATGGGCCAAGGCCAGGACAGCACATCAGCCCACAGGGCCCATGACTGCACAGGACAGTGCTGTGGGGAGCTGGAGACATGCCACCCTATGGCATCAGTGGGGCATGGACTGAGGACTCCAGGCAGGGTTGAAATGGGGTGCTGAGTGATGGGTGGGATGGGGAGAAGACCTGGGGGGGCAGGACTGGCCCTTGAGACCGATGGTTGCCCTTGAGGACATTACAACCTCCTGTTTGACGGTCACTGGAGACCCGCAGAGGTATAGGCACCCCCCTGCCTCTAAAACACCATGACAGTGTGTCCAAATCCCCCAAAAGGAAAGGTGAAATCAAGACATCTTTTGAATTAAAAATGCTGTCATCGCATATTATTGATTTTAGGAGTGAAAAATATGCAAATGCCAGTTCTGTCCTGACTGTTACAGAACAGGTTTCCCTCCTCACCTGCTTTTTTCAGTCTGTACAATAGAAATAACTGTAATGTAATGTAAGTGGTCGTGAGCATAATCAATGTGATAGGAGCCCTCCGGCTGGTGCACGCAATATTGCAGAGAGTATTCTCATAATGACAGCATCATGCAAGTGAGTCATAAATCCCAGTTTCCTTAAATTAGGTTTTAGATTTATAATTTTGATCTTTATTTAAACCACGTTTATAATTTTGAGCACTATGATCAGGAAAAACAAGAAGTATAAAATTAACACACAAGCTGAATCATTCTTGATATATTTGAGTCCGCTATCTCATGTTTCAGTCCAATTTTCTGTAAATAAACCTTCAGTAAAAATGTTACATGTTGTGAGAATCTACATGGGACTCGGTTCCTTGAGATGGCTGTGGTACCTGGGGCTGGACTGAGTGCTGAGGGGACCACCAAACAGCCAGCCTACATGCTCCATGCCTGCATCCAGCTCCTAAATATAAGTCCTTTTTCTTGTGTGTGTGAACCAAACCCAGATGTTACAAAAATAATTTCATTCTTCCACAAGAAATCAAGAGTAAATGCCTCTACAGTGTCTCTGGGAAATACCCTGAAGACATCCACAAGCACAGTTACTAATTTACAAAACCTAGCACATGCCTCCAGCCGTGCAAATGCACTATCACACCTCTCCCCCACAGGCCAGCACCCACCCACAGGCACAAAAATTGCTGTCACCACCTCTGCCTGGAAAATCCCACTGCTCATCCCTCCTCACTTCATATCCCTTTCTCATTGTAAAGTCCTCCCTGAACAGTGTTCCCACCATTTGCACCATGGCTCCTGCTCCACTTTAACACTCCCCTCCTGCCCTCCCAAACATACAGAGCCCCCCAGATAGGTACTACCTCTCCCGTGCACAACCTCCCCCAGAAAAAAAACATCCACTCTACCAGCCTTCACATGCTCGCTGGATGTTTCCAGCTGATGTTTATTTTCTCTTTCTCTGGGATAAGAAGAGCTCATCCCTTTCCTGGAAAATAATAATAGTAACATCAACAAGAAAAAAGAAGAAGAAGAAGAAGAAGAAG